>NW_024412388.1:74646939-74712569 GCF_014898765.1 Herpailurus yagouaroundi
GAAGGAAGGAAGGAAGGAAGGAAGGAAGGAAGGAAGGAAGGAAGGAACTGGATATACTGGAACCTATTTTTGCAAGGTGTAATGGAGGCTGGATAATATTCAAGAGGGAAAAATGGTGATGGTGGTAGTGGGAGTTGTAGCAATAAGGAAACAATGAGTACAGTGAGTCTATAAGGTGATTACAATCTGAGATTCTCCTGGCCCTAACATCCATGATCTGATTATGAGCTCAGAAGAGGCTCTTCAAGTAGACAAGGAGAAGCGCATCTCCAATGGGCTTTATATAGAGCCTGCAGCAGTGGCTCTTCTGTGTGTAGGATTTCAGGACATAAGCCAGGCAGACCAGCTACTACCCTGCTGTTGGCCCCCTCTCTCATGATCCTAGAAGGAGATACTGCGTGTGAGTCGGGTGCTGGGGCTCCAACCCTGGTACGGGGGGGGGGGGGGGGAAATCTGAAAGATCCAAACAATCTAAGTACGATGCTTCCTGGAGAGAAAGGGATGAAAGTGTTACTCTGAATACCTCATCTTTTTTTGTCCCCATTACTCTCACACTAATCTATGACTCTTATTATCTTCCTAGAAATCATTTTTTAACCACCTCATAGGAATTCCTAAATGTGTTGGTTCCACAACTCCCTGAAGGATCCTGCTATCCTCTAGGGTCTTTGAGAAATTTCCAGTCTGTCTTACAGGATCCCTCACTTCCAAAATCCTTTGGGATGATTTCCAGCTCCTATGTTACTGTAGGGACACAAACCTTTATCTAAAACTCTTGGGGCCAAATGTATTTCAGAGTTCACATCTACTCAGATTTTAGAATACTGATAATGCAAATTCCATACCACCCCTGGTAGTACACCCAGTACCAAGAAATTAATATTCCCGTAGTGAATGCATGAGCATTCATGCTACAGAGATAAAGATCATAGAGAGTCTCAGGACAGTTTGCACAGCCTTCACTGCCACTGAATTTGTACCAAATTTATGAAGGGAAAATTTCAGTTTTCATGGCTGTTAGGATTTCAGAACTGTGGACAAGGGTTTGTGAAATATACTACTGTTGTTAAGCATCATGAAGTCCAGGAGAGAGTGACGGGTCCAACCGGAAATCTCAGATGAAGGAGATTGTCAGGAGGCTGAACAACGAACGGCCTCCACAGAAAGCAGGTCCTCATCCCTGGATCCTGTGAATATTATCTTGTATGGCAAAAGATGTGATGAAATTTAGGATCTGGAAATGGAGAAGTTATCCTGGATCATCCCGGTGGTGCCTAAATGCAGTCACAGGTATCTTTTTAAGATGGAAGCAGAGGGAGATGTCCATACACAGAAGAGAATATGCAACGTGAAGGCAGAGAAGAGAGAGATTTGAAGATGCTGGCCTTGGAGACTGAAGCAATGCAGTCACAAACGAAAGCATGCCGGCGGCCACCAGAACTTGGAAGAGGCAAGGAATGAATTCCCCACTAGAGTCTTAGGAGACAGCAGAGCTCTCTGGACACCTTGATTTCAGTCCATTGAGACTGATTTTGGACGTTTGGCTTCCAGAACTGTGAGAGAATTGATTCTGCTGTTTTAAGCCACCAAGCTTGTGGTGATTTGTTATAGCAGCCACCCCAAGGAGAGGTGTCTTAACACCCCTCATTCAAGTCCTTCAAATGTTAGTCACTCTTTTTTGGATCACCTGTCTTTTCCCACTGACTCTTTGGGTGTTACTTAACTCCCTTGAATCTAAGTTTCTTCATTTGTAAAATGTATCATAGGGTTGTTGTAAGAATTAAGTTTAAAACACATACATATAAAATGCTTAACATACCACTGGCATCAGTGCTTAATAATTAGTGCTTAATAAATGCTGGTTAGTTGATGACATTACAGTGTTCTGAGAATCCCTTTATACGTTTCCAGGACGTGTGAATTTACATTTAGGTTTGAGTCCATCTATATTACAGAGAGAGTCGATCAATCAAATCTCAATTTTTCCTCATCTAAAAGATTTTGCCAGCCTATTTATATTCACCAATGTCACAATGATGATGCATTTGATGTCTAAGAGTGTTAGATGTCTAAAGACATACCAATCAGTCCTGTGAGGCTTAGTTTCTATTTTTATCCCAAACATTTTTACTTTCCCAAAGGCTGAAGTCTTTGAACCTGGTGTCTTCAATCAAATCAATGCTAATTTGCCCCCCAAAATGCTTTAAAAATGTGCCCATTTGCAGAAGGGTATGCTTGTTGATATTAGGCAAAATGTCTTTTTCCAAAAGTGGGGAAGTGTTTACAAGTATGAAAGAAATAATCTAAGGGGCTGGTACGCTTTGAAAGGGGACACTTCATAATTGTAAAATACCCGAAACTCATAAACGAAAAATAAACAGGACAACAAATTTATTAAAAAGCATCCACCAGGAGAGAAGCATGGAGAACAGAAGCTAATGGATGGTGAAGAGTGGGAAATCATGACTATTATTTGAGTATCTTCTATGGCCAGGCATGGTGCTAGGCACAGTCATGTATCGATAGGTATTTGTTCTACTTAGCTCCAGTCAGAACAGACCTTTTTGACAGTTTAAAGTGTTCTGCTATAGATGTCTTCATTTGAACAGGACTGGTTTATTACTTACAGATATATAGCTTTATGCCTTCAAAGGTAACTATTTTTTGAGCATAATATACATTTAGAATGCATTATTCTTTTAGGTGATGGAATTCTGTGGCCTCTAACCAATGTCTTAAAGGTTCCAGGTAACTGGGAAGTGTCTACAGCCCCACTAACAGGCCACTCTGACACTAAGGTCACAGAATGTGAGAGGTGCCAATGCCACAGCAATAATCTAGTACCACACTCTCATTTTCAGAGGGGGAAACCAAGGCACAGTGTTCCACATACCCACCTGGGGTCACACAGTTCTAATGAGCGAAGCACGACCCGAAATGTTGCCCTTCCTTCCGGAGCAATTTCTGTCCCACAGTAAAGGCACTTTTAGTTGACTGGTGGTTAACTCCTTTCTCAACTTTCAGTTGAAATGCCTTGAAAACGCTGCAACACCAGGGAAGAGGAAGCTGTTCAGAACTGGCCTGGGAGTTTGGAGATCCAAATTTAGAAGTCAGCTCAGCTATGGATGAGGTATGATCATGGGAAGATCACTTATTTTCATTTTGTTTGAGGTTTCTCCATCCAGGAAATGGTTCTCTGTCTTCTCTTTCCCAGCACTTATCAATACTGTCATTGTGTAAGTGTGATTCCTGCTCTAGGGTGTGGTAGTTAAAGGCAAAGATAGACTCTGCAGCAACACTGCCTGGGTTCCAGCCCTAGCTCCAACATATGCTAAGTGAGCAGACAAGTCGCTTAATCTCTCCGTGTCTCAGTTTCCTCATCTATGAAATAAGCCTAATGATAAAAGCTATCTCAGATGTAGGATAAATGAGTTAATATGTGTAGAACATTTAAAACAGTACCTGGCATGCATTAAGCACTATCTGTATATTTATTCTATGATTTCTCTCTCTCCTTCACCACTCTATTCCCAGTACCAGTTGTATGCCTGATTGGATTCCTGCCTTTCTTTCCAATTTTATCTCCTGCTACTCTCCCACTGGCACTAAACTATTTGCATTTCTGACCAAGTTTCCTGAAGTTTCTGTGACCCTGTACAGAATTTCCCTACTTGAAATATCTTCTCCTTCATAGTTTCCAAGCAAAAATGTAAGAAAAAGGCCAAACATGATAAAAGGGACTGAGAAAAGGAAAGATTCTCTTGGTTTTCTTTAATAAAAGAAGTGACTGAATGCCAAAGGTAGTGTATAGGCTTCACAATGTAAATAGTAAGACCCCCATTCACTAGTTGTCATGACTTCGTGAGGGTGGATACTTAATTCACTCAAGCATACCAGTCATCCTGGGCTTACTAATGGCCACCATGATGCAAGTGCCACCATGCCCACTAACTACTCATTCCAGGGTACCCAGAGATACTCCACAGGGTCCTGGGGACATGCTCTGTAATATCTTAGGAGAGTTCAGAGTTTTTCCTCTTTGTGTTCCCACTGCACTGAATCTGCAATTTCTTCCACTGTGTGCTGTATAGATCTATGTTCAGGGTTTTAAATGTTTTGTGTTACTTTTGTTTTTCCTTCTGGCACACGTTGTGGGGGCAGGGATTGTGAGTCATCTCTATATGCTGATCTGTATGCATAGCTGATAGCTGATGTGCTTGGAACATGGTCTTAAAACTCTTTCTTTCTTGGTTCCCTGGACAGCAACCCTCCAGTTCTCTTCTAAATTCTCTGACCCTTCATTTTATTATTTTATTTTATTTTATTATTTTATTTTATTATTTTGTTTTATTTTATTTTATTTTATTTTTATTTTTATTTTTATTTTATTTTATTATTTTAATCTTATCCCTTCTTCTTCTTTGCTCAGTCCTTTGGTACATCTTTTTTCTCTTCGTATCATTTATGCTCACCTTGGTGCTCTCACCTGATCAATGGCTTCACCCCCTCCCTACAAGCAGATATCTTCACAATCTCTCTCTATCTAGACCTGATCTCATCTTTCAACCCATCTGCTGACCAGATATCTCTGTTGGATGGTACCTGAACATAGGTCTACTTTTAAAACAGAATATATCCCTCCTTGTCGTGCAACGTGCTCTTCTAAATCTCATTTTGGATTTCCAGCCCCAGCGGAAAACTTAAGACTTCTTCATCTTCCTTTTCTGCAACATCTAAGAAGTCTTTAAAGGCTGAAAATGTGGAGTTTATATTCATATATTTGATCCCTCCCCCGAATCTCCATTCGCCATTGTTTTATTTCATGTCTTCATCATCTCTAGTTTGACCTGTAGCAACAATCCCCTAACTCCATAACAGTGACCTTTTAGAAGAGTATGGTCGGATGCTTTGAAGGCTGCTTCTCAGTTTGGGTTTTCTTATGTTTAAAGTCAAGTTGTACATTTTTGGAAGAAATGTGATATAAGTAATGTACCCTTCTTTCTCAGTGCATCACATTAGAAGGTACGTGATGACTCTTTGTAATTAATAAGTAATTTGTTGGAAGTTTTGAGGTCATCTAAATATCCTATTTCCTCATCAAATTTTCACCAAGTAGTTTTATTATCCATTAATGATTCTTGTCTGAATCAATTATTGCTATACAGTTGCAAAATGGCAATTTTCTCACTCCATTATTCCTTCCACATTTTTAAGTTGACATTCGACTTTAATTCAATAATATATTTACTAACAGTATCTTCTCATGAATTCTTATTTTACTTGATGAGGTATAATCCCTTAATGTCATTACTTATTTTGATGTTTCAGTTGTCCTAGATTTGGCCAGTGGGAGCCCCGTCAGGCTGGCTTCTGTGTCTTTTTGATATGTCCTCATAATTTCTTGAGCATGTCTTTAGTCCTAGCATAAGAAGGGTTTATCATCTTCATTTCTGAAGAACACTTTGACTGGCTATAAAATTATAGATTGGTAGCAACTTTCTTTCATTATTTTAAAGAGTTCTTTTATTGTTCTCTGGCGTCCATTGTTTTTTGGTGCTAAATCAACCCCAGGAATTATTATTGCTCTTTTAGAGGCAATGTGGTTTTTTCTCCCCTTTTTACCTACTTAAAAATTTTTTCTCTTTGTCTTTGATTTTAGCATGTTTTACTACGTTGTTTCTGATACATAGTTTTCTTTATATTTATCCTGCTTGAGTTTTATTTATTTATTTATTTATTTATTTATTCATTTATTTATGTTTATTTTTGAGACAGAGAGAGACAGAGCACGAGCAGGGGAGGGGCAGAGAGAGAAGGAGACACAGAATCTGAAGCAGGCTCCAGGCTCAGAGCTGTCACCACAGAGCCTGTGGCGGGGCTTTAACTCATGAACCAGGAGATCATGACCCCAGCGAAGTCAGATGCTTAACTGACTGAGCTACCCGGGTGCCCCATACTTGAGTTTTTTTTGTTTGTCTTTTTTTAAGCTTAATCAATCTGTGGTTTGATGCCTTCCAGTTTCACAATCTCAAATATTATTTCTTCAAATATTGTTTCTCTCTCATATTCATATTCCTTCCTTGGTGGAACTCCAGTTACACATGTTGCCCATTTTCACTGTACCCTACTTCTCTCTTTTACTCTTCTTCCTAACTTTTATATTTTTTCTTCTTGTAGTCCAGTTTGAGTACTTTTTAAAAAATGCTTATTTATTTTTGACAGAGACAGAGACAGAGTGTGAACAGGGGAGGGGAAGAGAGAGAGGGAGACACAGAATCCGAAGCAGGCTCCAGGTTCTGAATTGTCAGCACAAATCCCGATGTGGGGCTCAAACCCACAAACCCTGAGATCATGACCTGAGCCAAAGTCCATGGTTCAACTGACTGAGCCACCCAAGCGCCCCTATGGTTTGAATACTCTAAACTTAACCTGTATTCTAGTTTAAAATTATGTTTTCTACTCTGTCTAATCTGCTATTAAACTCATCTATTGAATTCTTTATTTCAGATACTATATTTTCTGGTTCCATAAAATCCATTTGACTTTCTCATATAGTTTACAAGTTTCTGTTGAAATCTTCCATGCCTTTCTCTGTTTCCTTGAACATAGTTATTTTAATGTCCCTGTCTAATAATTCTAATATCTGAATCATCTGTAGGTCTGTTTCTGCTTGGCTTTTGCTCAGTTGGTTCTTCTTCTTTCTTAAACATGCCTCATAGTTTTTTGGTTAGTTGGTGGGCATTGTATTACATAAATATTATAGACAGCCTGGATGTGTTATCTCCCTTCTGAGAGAGTTCATCTTTTTGGGCAACAGAGAGTACATGCAGATCACCTTAATCCTACTGAAGATTGATTTTAGGGCTATTCCATTTTATTTTGGCTTTACTCTAGGATTCAGACTTTTCCATGTCTCAACTGAGAGCCAGGAATGTTTACCAGGGCCATTCCATGTTGGCAGGTTTTGAAATCCTTTCTCTGTATCTCCAGAACACTAGGCTTCTAAAATCTCTGCTCAGTCCCTTGGGCTTCTAGCTGCTGTTCCTGATAGTTTTTTGGAGTGGTACACCGTGTGCAGCGTAGAAATTGGCCAAATCTTTTAAGTGGAATTTTAGTAGAGATTTTTAGGCTGACTTCCCTGTGGTTTTCTTCCTTTAAGATTTTGTTCCTCAAGATCCAGGTCTTTCAGTCATCCTAAACTCCAAGATCTGTCTTCTTAGACCATTGGAACTGTCACTGTCTACTGGGATTCTACTTCTTCACGCTGAAAATTTGCTAATGCCCATGAGGAAAAAGCTGGGTGAATGTGGATCTCACTTAGAGTCCTTTTTCCTCAAGGGATTTCAAATCTCTCAAGCTCTGTGTTGGTTGCTCTCCAATGTCTAAATTTTTTAAAAAGTTTCTTACACAGGTTTTGTAGTAAGTAGTTTTAATGGGGGAAGAGATTAGGCTAAATCAAACTTGCTGAAGGAAAAATATTTCTATTTAGTAAATTACATTAAAAATTTCATAAATGTTTTTCAGGTTGTCCTTTTATTATTGATATTTAATATTATAGTGTTATGGTCAGATAATAGTTTATGGGAGATATTAGTTCCAGCCAGATAAAATTGCCATTTTTGTAGGTCAGATGCAGCTAAATATTGGCACTTTAAAAAAATTCTTCAATCTATAGTTCCTTTGCAATTTGTCGATGCTTCAGAATCTAGAATACGAAATTTTTTACAATATGTCATGTATCCTTAGAAAATAATATGCATCTTGTATTGGTTGGAGGTATTCTTTAGTTTCTCTCCCTCTATTTTTTTAAAGTTTATTTTTTTATTTATTTTTTGGGGGGGTGAAGGGGCAGAAAGAGAGGAAGAGAGAGAATCCTAAGCAGGCTCTGTGCTGTCAGCACAGAGGCCAACACCAGGCTCGATCTCATGAACCATGAGATCATGGCCTAGCTGAAATCAAGAGTCAGGTGCTTAATGACTGAGCCACCCAGTTGCCTCTAATTTCTCTCTCTTTAAAACTCTTGCTGGGCTTCTGGTAATGCCCTTGAACTGGCCAGGAGGTAGGGCCATCGGATGTAAATCTCAACACACTAAGTTTCTTACTTTGTAAAAGGACCTGTCAATACTAGAAGCCATACATCTTCCTCAGGGCTTACTATAAGGAAATAGAACTGACATTGCTATCAACAGCTGCCTCCAAACCTCTCTTTTCCTGTTGATGTCAAAGTAGGAAGGGGAGGGAAAGAGGCAGTCAAAACCAAGCCTGCCCAGGGCCATATTGAGCTTAAGGGAAAAGAATCAGCCATATTGGTTTTCTCTTTATTGACAATTTTGATATTTGGTTGATCATAGATTTCTTTCATCTTGATTTTGATTTTAAAAAATGTTCCATTAAGGGGGGGCTAACTGGCTCAGTTGGTGGAGTATGCAACTCTTCATCTCAGGGTTGTAGGTTCAAGCCCCACGTTGGGTATAGAGATTACTTAAAAGTAAAATAAAAAAAAAAAAAGAGTTATGTTAAAATACTGTTTACCTTCATTATTGAGTTTTTTGGTGTCTCCTTAATTTCTGTGCCTGTGGTGAGTATCTCATTACTTCATCATAGTTTGGTGCCCAGATGTTCAGTCTTGTAGGAAGCACAGCTCCTGGTGAGAAACTTTTGCTTCTCTTCTTTGATGTGTAATAGAGCTACAGATTCTTAACTCCTTGAAGTAATACAAGCCAACACAACCAGTTTGAACCAGAAAGAGACCAGGGAGTCTCCCAAACACCAATAACTGACTAGTTAAGTAAGATTTCTTATTTGGAACACCAGAAGAGTTAAGCTTCATAAAAAGGAAAAGGCACTCATCACTAGACAGGACTTTACCCTTTCCCCCCATCCCCCACCCCCCCCCCCAGTAGAGAAGGGTGGAGAAAGAGGAGACAGGGTCCTCTCTCTGCTATAGATCCCTGTGTTTCCTCTGCATTAGGAGAGAAGAGAAAAAGAGTTATATGAAAACTGAGTCTGAAGTCTTAACTAGATTGAACTTTTAATAACCGACAGTGACCAAAGAGTTAAGCATTTGTCCAAGTTGTCATTAAAGAATACTAAAGGGATATTTGACAATATAAGGTGAAAAGAAGTTCTTGGAAATGGTAAAACCACTTCTTGTTTATTCCCCCTGAGTTTATACCTCACAATACCTAGCTGCATATATATTGACAATACATGAATCCTACTAAGGATATTATTCACATCTTTCATACTATTGCTTACTTTTTTCTTCTAGCCAATCTATCAGATTCTGAAAGAGGTCAGTTACACCTGCAAGTACTGTTGCTGATTTAACGACTATTTTCTGTAGTTCTGTTGGCTATTGCTTATAAATTTTCAGGCTATACTGTTAGGAAGGTATATGTTCATGATAACTATACCTTCTTGATATTGTTTCTTTCTTGTACATTCTATTTCTTCTCCTGTGATTTAAATTCTCTTTTGTCTGATATTAAAATTTTTAGCCTGGTTTTCTTGAGGTTCATGTTAGCCTATAATATTTTCCAATAAATTATTTTGAATCTTTCATATTAGGATTTATTTCTGTGGTTTAATTTGGTATTTTTTTTTACTGTTTATCCTTTTGTCTTTTCTCCCTATTTTCCACTGGATAAATCAAATTTTATTTTGTCACTCCAAAGATGACACATTCCATCTCAATTTTCTGGTTGAATATCCCTAGCTTATTTATACCCCAATTTCTCTGCAGTTTCCTTCCTTCAACATCAAAAGCTTATCAATAGCTGTATCTTCCCTTTGAATGTGATGAGAATTCCAGCACTCCCTTACTTCCTCGTCTCTGTGCCTGTTTTTGTCCTATGTAGGATTTTAGAATTTTGATGTGGTCTTTGATATCCTTAACCAACATGCTATCAGACTTCTAAATCTTTCCTTAATTTTGGGAAGTTCCCTGTCATTACTTCCTCCTATTTCCTCCTCTATATTTTCTCTCCCTCTCTCTCTCCCTCTTTCTTCCTATTGGGACTCCTGTTGGCCATATTTTGAAAATTTTGCTTCAATGCCCTTTTCTTTGATTTCTTTCATTTTATACCCTCTAAAACCTTATGTCTTATGATTGCATCTATTCTGCCCTTCAACCAATCCAATCAGTTTTTATTTATTTTTTAAAAACGATTTTTAATGTTTATTTATTTTTGAGAGAGACAGAGACTAAGTGGGGGAGGGGAAGAGAGAGGGAGACACAGAATCTGAAGTAGGCTCCAGACTCTGAGCTGTCAGCACAGAGCCTGATGTGGGGCTTGAACCCACAAACAGTAAGATCATGACCTGAGCTGTCAATGTTCAACCGACTGAGCCACTCAAGCGTCTCCAATCAGTTTTTAAATTCAACGATTATATTTCTTATACCTAGTAATTCTGGTTTTTTAAAATGTTTGCTCCCACTTTATGATACATGATCCACCCTTTCTCTTCTCTCCAAAGACATTTATTGTGCTTATTTCAAATACTTGTTCCATCGGTTTCATTTATTTGGCTCTTTCTGGTGTAGGTCGTTCCAATTGTTCATTTTACTGATGCTTTTCAGATGTCTTATTTTTCTCTTCTGTGAGTTCTCCCTTATTCTCTTTTGCTAGTTCTGTCAGTCGGAGAGGTGGGGGGCAAAGGTCTAGATCCTGGCCTCTGCTCTTCTGGGGAAGTGTTTTGGCTTGGTTTTGATTTGAGAGGGGGGTTCTGTGGGTTTGTTTTGGTTTGTTTTGGTTTGGTTTTTTGGTTTTTTTTCGAGAAGGGAACAACAGGGAGCAAGAACTTCTAGAGATGATTTTTGTGGGTTAACACATTCTTGGTTTTTTGTTTCCACAAATTTAGTCTCGCACCCTACATAGTGGAGGAAAGAAGGGAGATGAGGAAATGCTTCTGGGGCCAGCCAGCTCACCTGTACTTGACGACATTGGCTGGGTTTTACTGGCCTGATTTAGCTGCATTGCCCCAAGATGGCTGTGGGCTTCTAGAGCTGGCTTTCTGACCCATAATAGCCCAAGTGCAGAAAAGATCCATTTAGGGGGCCGAAAAGGAACAACTAGAAACCTCTCCCCCATCTAGTTTTTGCCCTTTGGGGTCCATGGCCTTCTTCTCTCAAACTACCATTCCCCTCCCCTTACACTAGACCCTCTGTTAGGATTTCTTACCATTTTTGAGATTCTTGGGTGGATGGGAGACTGAAGTTCTAAAACATAACCACTTCTATTTCCTGAGTCATCTGTGTTCAGTCCAGGGACTGGAGACAATGGCCCATCACGACCAGGGCTGTGAATAAATGGTCTGTTTCTCAATGATAGGAAAATAAGGCCTACAGCTCTGTCTCCATCAGAGACAAAAGTTTGCGGCAAAATGCTTATAAATGGCCTCAACACATATAGGGTTAATAAATAAAACAAAATATAACTTTAAGATCTTTTATAGAACCTTCAGGATTTTTTTTCCCCTAGGTTTCTACTCAATATTAATGTTTACCTCAGGGAGAAAAAGGACCTTATGCAAAAATCTTTTATTCTCCCTTCCCCCATTTATATTAAATAACACAAAATTATTTTAATAATGTGATATGGAATCTAGAGACAAAACACTTTGGTCTACAAAAGAGAACCAATTTATTTCATAAATCACATTCTTCTGCTCCTTCCAGCAATTTCCCTCTTCCCTGGGAGGGGGATGTTATTGTGTTCTTTCTGTGGCTCTTTGTGTAATTTTAATTTATCATTAAGTAACACTTTGCTTTTTAACATAAAGAATTCAGTGTGCTTGATGGAGCAGCACTCCATGGAAAGTTAGTTCACAGCAACAACTGTTTGGAGCAGAGGAGTTTATTAATTTATCAGAACCTTATGTTCAATTTCAGATTTCTCAGCATAGGCACTAACAATCAGCTGCACCTGTTGCCAATTAAAGTATTAATGGCACATCAATCAAAGAAAAATCACTGCGAATGGAGATTACACAAGCTCTTTACTCATGTCATTTTTTGGAAGTCATCCTTTATTTCAAAAATAAGTGAGATCCACAAGCCATACCTTTCAGTCTGCATTCTCTAGTTTTCCTCAGTGATGGTTTAGTGGCTGAATGGCTTTGACTGCACATTTTCCACTGGAGGGAACCGCTGTCGCTGTCTCGTATTTAAAAAGTAATAACGTCGCTGTGCATGTGGAGAGTGGCAGGACCCTGCGAACATTTTTAGGAAGCTCGATGTAACTTAATTATTAGGTTTACAAAAAGCAGGGCATAGTAGCGCTGTCAAGATGGATGCAATCTTCATCGCCTGAACAGCTTTCTACATTTACTTAGAAGAAGGAATGCATGGTGCTAACAGGGGACAGTCCAGTGGAGAAGACTCGGCTTTTTAATGCCTTATTTTGAGTAAGTCAGTAGTTTCCGGGGGATGCAGGGGAATAAGGACGGTGACGTAGGGGGAGATGAAGTTGAAAGAACATAGGCTATGGAAGCACACAAATAATTCTGTGTTCTAATCTCAGTGGCTGCACTTCTGACGGCAGCCTTGCTCCCATTAGTCAGTCATAGAGGATAATAGTTTTTGTACCTATAAGGAGGGGATAAGATGACACCTTTCTGGGGCCTCGGGAAGATTAGATGGGAGTGTATGGAAGAGTCTAGCTCAGTATATGACACAGGTAGGCTCTTCCCCATTCTTTTCCACTGCAGGATTGGGGATCATGGTGTGGACAGCATCACTACCTCCCTAGGCTACTGCAAGCCGTAGAAGTCACTGTCCGGTGATTGGCCTGAACCTGGGGGCAGAACATCTTCCCTAAACTCTTCCGCCAGCTCTGCAAAATGGGCAGAAACACGAACCTCGCGGTATAGTCCAAAAGAGTTAGTGTGATGCAGCTGCAAACACCTCACAGTGCTCCATAACACGTGGCTATTTGTTGTCGTTATTCCTCAGATGGGACCAGAGCAGACAGGTCTACCAGATCCTAGGGTTTCTGGCAGATGTGACAGGCTTGGCAGGAAACACATCAAGTGAAGGAGAAACGAGTAACAGCATGCAGAAGATTCTAAGGCAGGGGCTGTTTTCTCTCTAACTTAACAAATAAAATAAAATAAAATAAAATAAAATAAAATAAAATAAAACAAAACATTATAGTGACATTTGCCCTTTGAGGCAGGGACAGACGATGCTAGGATGAAAGCCACCTGATCTCATTATTGAAACTTTTAGGTGCATCTGCCTTACATCCACTTATGTCCCAATTGGAATACAAGCTTCAAGGCAGGTGCTATGTTTTCTTCTTTGTTGCTTTCTCCCTTGTGTTCAGTACAAAGCCTTACACATAGTAGGTGTCCAATTAATATGTGTTGATCAATGACAGCATTCATTGTTCAGTAACCCCAGTGTATCTAGTTATCTCAAAAGTTTCCACGTAATGCTTGCAATGTACTTCAAAAAAAACCCCATTGTAATATAATGAATACACCAATATCATCCCAGAAATTTTCGATGGCAAGGGTTGGGAAAGAGAGTACAGGAAATATAAAGGATCTTCATGCTGAAATCGTTTGAAATTACCGCTTTAAAGCATGGCTACCATTTTACATCGTGTCGTAGTGTGTTTCGGTATACATATTTTTTCCCCAGCCACATTTTTCCCTTTGCAGGCCTACGTTTTGCCCATTCATCATGGTGTAGTTAACTGTGAATAATAACACTCTCAAGATCCCTTTCCACCCCTCCACCGCCAAGCGGTATGACCGATGGTAGCACCTCACCCTCAGGGAACAGAGACTGGTCTGTGGAGTGGCCACATGACCGGAACAAGGCCAGGCAAATGGTTTGGGACGCCATGCTTAAAAAGTCATTTTTTCCTGTAGGGTCTTTAGGCCAATTGCTTCTGGAAGTTATTCTCCACCAAACAGATCCTTTCTGTACCAGTAGCACAAGAGGCACCTTGGGCCAAGAGAAGATGTTAAATGAGAGAAGCACAAGGAGAATGGAGGAGTCTTGTAGGCTTAGAATCCTTGGGTTCAGCTGCTGGGGCTTTTGCTGATGACCTTCCTTCACTTCTGGAAGCTATGTAGCATCTTTTCCAGCTGTACAAGTGAATGCACTTTTGTTTTGTTTTGTTTTGTTTTGCTTGTTTGTTTTTTGTAGCTAATCTGAGTTGGGTGTCTTGTTGCTTGCAGCTAAAAAAGCCTAACAAATTCAGGCTGTGGTTCTAAAACATTCTCTTCTGAGCTCCTACATCTCAACCCAACGTCCAGAACAGTTGCATCTTTAATTATGGGTATCCCTGTGTTACATAAACACACCCGTCGACATTCCACTTCTAGCCCACTAGGTGTATCCATCAGCATTTCCCACCCTGAGCACTTTTGATATTTGGGGCCAAACAACTCTTTGTGCAGCACAGAATATTTAACACTCTCCCTGGCCCCTACTCACTGAGGGCTGCTAACACGACTTCCTCAGTCATAACAATGTGCCCAAAATGGCCCCAGACTTTGCCCAATGTCACCAGGGACGGCAGTGGGTGGGAGGGGAGGGCAAAAATTGCCCCTGTGAGGAAGCGCTTCTATATACAGAACGTAAGCTCTATGAAAGCAAACTTTCTTTTTCTTTTCTTTTTTTCAGATATGTCTCCCCAGGATCTAAAATAACACTTGCCTTATAGTAGGTGCTCATGATTTTACTTATTCAACGAGAAAACAAATGGGCTCTGAGTAAATGGAGGGCGCTATTGCAGATGCTGCTAGTATCAAAAACAAGGAAAAGGGTTGCGCCTGAGCGGCTCAGTGGGTTAAGCATTCCGACTTCGGCTGGGGTCACGATCTCACGGTTCAGGGTTCAAGCCCCATATCAGGCTCTGTGCTGAGAGCCTGGAGCCTGCTTTGGCTTCTGCGTTTCCCTCTCTCTGCCCCTCCCCTGCTCACACTCTATCTCTCTCTCTCAAAAGTAAATAAACATCAAAAAAAAAAAAAAAAACAAGGAAAAGAAGGAGTGTCTGGGTCACTCAGTTGGTTAAGCAATCCACTCTTCATTTCGGCTCAGGTCACCATCTCATGGTTGAGATCAAGCCCCTCATCCAGCTCTGAGCTGGGTGTGAAGCTTGCTGAGATTCTCTCTCTCCTTCTCCCTCTGCCCCTGCCCCCTTTGAGTGTGCACTCTTTCTCTCTCTCTAAAAAAGAAAAAAAAGGAAAAGAAGACCAAGGAAGGTGAATGTGTCATCACCTAATGTTATGGCCCGTGGTTCAAAACAAAACAAAACAAAACAAAACAAAACAAAACAACAGCATGCCTAATTTGGCAAACTAAGAAACTCAAGCAAGTACAGTACAGTTTCTGTTAACAAGGCAAGTAGAGAGTTGGGTCGGGGAGGAGAGAAAATCATTTCAGGAATTGTCTTTAAAGCACTGTGGCTTTCTACATTCTCTCTCTCTCTCTCTCTCTCTCTCTCTCTTTTTCCCCCTATTGAAACAGAACAACAGTATGCCCAACAGCAAAGACTGATTTGGGACCTGGGTAGTTAAAACAGAACCTGGGAAAATGTCTCAGGAGGAAAAGAATGTCTATGGTAATTTTTTGCCTTTATTCACTAAAAATGACACATGCTTTTTGAAGTGTAGCCCGATTTCCACACCTTCACTGGGTAGCTTTCCCATCAGCATTAAAATGATCAGCACATAGAAGAGCCACCCCTAAGATTTTATCTTCTTCCTTTTATTGTAACTCAATAAAAAAAATATGTGAGTTAGGGAATTTAGTTTTACAATAAGTTTTCCCGTATTGAGGGGCACCTGATATATGAAAATATACATATATATCCTCTGCAATTCCAGTGTAACTTTCATGAAACCATTGAGACGTATGCAATCCAGTCACATGATGTTAGACACAAATCACATCTACTACAACCAAACAGAGCAGCCATTACCCAGGCTGTAAATTGCCAGGACAACCTCTTTTCATAAGAAGAGAAATAACACAGAGCTATTTCCAACCCATAGGGACAGCCTCTCCCTCTTTCCCCACTTGTAGTGCCCATGCACCCTAAGATTGTCACTGACTGAAATCCCTGTCAATCCTTAAATTCTCTCGAATCATGACTTTCTTTTCAGTTTTATCACCAGTGCCAAACAATTAGTTTACTTTTCAGCAATGCTTCACACCAAGCAGTTTTGTTTATTTGTTCGTTGCAGGGAGTGCAGAGCAATAAAGCCTCAAGGAGAGGAGACCCTGGGTGGTCAGCCAGGCACTCCACCAGCTAAATGTTTCAGTTTCTACTTCAGCCACAAGAACAGGCCTGCCTGAGAATTTCATGCCTGGATAATATTTAAATCGCTTTGTTGTTGGGAAGCAAGATAATGTGGTCAAAGATACTCTGGAGTAGACCAGCTAGGGTTTGCAAATTTACTAGCTGGGGGCCCTTGGGCAAGTGACAGAACAGCTCTGCGCCTGTTTACATAACAATGCTCCAAAGGAGTGCCATTATGATGAACTTCATTCAGGGTCACTCACAAATAATGAAAACCCTGAATGTTTAAGCCATGAATGCAAAGATACATAATGCAATTTTAAGGTTCAAAGGCAATAATGAAATACAATTACATATTCCAGGTTTCAAATGTTTTGATACTTCTGGACTGATCTGGGGAAAATAATTTTCTGATAGGCTGCAGATAGGGCGAGTAAACACCTAGGATTCCTGGTTCAAATCTCACCTGGGAGGTGAGTAGACTCAGAATTCTAATCTCCAAGGAAGCCATGAGGTGGTTGGTACATGAGTATCTTCCACTTGTACTTGATTCTATCCAGACTAGCCCAGAACCCACCTGTCTGTTCTTTCTTACTTTGCCTTTGAGGATAACAAAATGTCTCCATCTAAATGAAGTCAACTAGTATCCTACTGAGAGCTGTAAAGCAGTGGCCAGCAAATCACCAATTAATTAATAAATAACCAATGACCGATTAATTAGCAATCAATGATGAAATAATTAATAATAAATCAATGTCTAACTACATAAGCAACATTTATTTTGCTAATAATAAATAGGCAAGCCATTGAAAATTCTGAAATCAAGAAATCATCCTTACTAGGATGATCTGATGTGTCAACTTCTATTGGAAAGTCCTACTAAAGTCCTATTTAAAAAAAATTTTTTTTTCCAACATTTATTTATTTTTGGGACAGAGAGAGACAGAGCATGAACGGGGGAGGGGCAGAGAGAGAGGGAGACACAGAATGGGAAACAGGCTCCAGGCTCTGAGCCATCAGCCCAGAGCCTGACGCGGGGCTCGAACTCACGGACCGCGAGATCGTGACCTGGCTGAAGTCGGACGCTTAACCGACTGCGCCACCCAGGCGCCCCATTATTTACTTTTTTGAATCTCCACTAGTTTCTAAATTTCAAGTGGGCAGGGCCACAGATTTCCTGTTTACCACCAGAGCCCTAACATTTGGTGAAAAAGTAGATACATAGGAAGCATTTTGTTGAGTTAGGGGAGTTTGGTTTTCAGTGGTTTAGTTGCTCTTTGCACTGGTGTTTACACCAGTGACTCCCAGTGCAGCTCTGATAGGACTTGCCATGATGACGGAAAGATTCTGTGTCTGTCCTTAGCTAATATAGTAGCCTGTAGCCATGTGTGGCCACTGAACACTGGAAATGTGGCTGGTATCACTAAGGAACTAAATCTTTACTTATTTCTAATTATAATTAATTTAAATTTAGATAGCTCACGTGGATAGCCAGATTGGACAGCACAGTTCTAGAAGAACTTTATTAAATTCATAGGCAAACTTTTTCAGGAAATGGGTCAAGAACTGTCTTTTCCAATAGTAGCCACTAGCCATAAGGGGCTATTTAAGATTTTTTTTTAATGTTTATTTTTGTGTGTGTGAGAGAGAGAGAGACACACAGAGAGCGAGAGGGGGAGGGGCAGAGAGACAGGGAGACAGAATCTGAAGCAGGCTCCAGGCTCTGAGCTGTTAGCACAGAGCCCGATGCAGGGCTCAAATTCACAAACCATGAGATCATGACCTGAGCAGAAGTCAGACGCTGAACTGACCCAGTCACCCAGGCACCCCAGGGCTATTTACATTTAAATTTGAATTAACTGAAATAAACTAAAAGTTAAGTATTTTGTTCCTCAATCATGCTTGCCACATTTCAAGTACTCAAAAGCCAAATACCACACTAGTGGCTACGATACTGGGCGTCCCAGAAGGCTCTAATGGACAGCATATGTTTGGAGAAGGGCTCACCTGACAGAAACAAAGATGCACGTTCTCCCCAGTGGGGTGGTTTGTTAACCATCACACTCCCATTTGGTCCAGACTGTTATGAAGACTCAGAGAACTGGGGTCGTAGTACCACTAGATGCCTAATAAGACCCAACACTTGCTCATCTTACGTGAATAGGATAATGACCTCTACAGCCCAGGGTAACCATAAATCAGAAACGCTGATGAGAGCAAAGCAGCTGACACCCACTAGGGAAGACCAAGTTGACTGAGGCAAGCGTTCTCTTGTGAGAGAGTGTCAGGGCCAATGTCAATGCCCCCAACCCAGGCTCTTTCTATTTCCAGACAAGTCAGCTGGCAAAGTTTCAGTGACCTCTTGGCCCTAGCTGCTACTTGATTCCCAAAAGGTAACCTCTTCCCAGGGCATCTCTCTTTTCTCTTTCTTTGCATCACTCTGAGATTGGCCACTTCTCCTCCCCCATGATGCACTTATTGGCAGCTACTCCAGTCTTTCTTGCCTCCAGAATGGATAACCACAAAGCGTCCCTGGAAGGCCACCCAGAAGCTTCAGCTGGCTCCGTGTGGCACTATCCATCTGCCTAAGGCACTGGGCATGCTGCGCCAGAAACACCTGTGCTCTGGTTTGCCCTGGCTCCTTCACAGGACCGGTCAAAGCGCAGTCCTGAGTGCCCACATTTGAAATAGCTACCTTGGAGGTTGTCTCCTCCCCCTCAACACCATCACAGCAGGGGGATGCTGCTCTGGGAAGGGGGCTAGATTCAGAGCATTTCCTGAGGAACTTGCTTTCCCTCCTGGTTTGATGAAGCCGCCTTTTCTGTGTTCAGGGACGCAGTGGAAAAGCCATCTGTTTAGTTAGGATTCTGCCATGAAAGGTGGTCTTGGGGAATAGATATTTCATGGTGTTTTTCCGCTCTCCTCATATTCATTTAGAACTTGAACAACACGCTAATGAAAGCAAACGATTAACTACAAGCCTTCAGTTGTTCCTAGGAAGCCTTTTATTTTTTTTATAAGTCGATTTTCTCATCAACTTTGTGACTCTTCCCCCAGAATTAGTCAATGGTTCCTTCACACAGCACGTCCCCACCTCATAAGCCTAATTTCTCAATCTTTGGCCACAAGAAGGCCTTCGCTTGGGTCGTTCTACTTCGCCAGTTTACTTCCTCTCGCGCCCACGCCAGCCCAGTGCTGTAAAACCACAGCTATTAAAAAGTTCTTTTCAAAAACACTTAAATATTATCCCCTCCCTAAAAATGTCTTGTCAGATTTCTTCCTCTTGTTTGCTTCAGAAAGTGGCGCTTTGATTGTCCATTAGAGACTTGTTTACATTTCTCCAAAAGCTCCATTTAGTTTCCTTGACAAGGTGGAATAAGTGACTGGCTGTGATGGATAGAGGCACCTGTCCTAATGGCTGCTCACACTGTGCCCACCAGTGCAGGTTACATTGATAAATTGACAACAGTTGGGACATGCTCTGCTAGCAGCAAGAATGAGGCTACGAGGACAAACACAGGCGGTTAGACAGTCTGCTTTCATATTCCTGGGAAAGGTGTGCAGCCTCCTAATCTAACACCCCAACAGCTGCGGTGCGGAATTAGTGCACACGCGGAATTTCTTTGTTACCTTGACACCACCTCTGCGGGTTAGTCTCGAATTCTATTGACTGTAATCGACCCCTCTGTCTTCCAGTGGACCAGCCTGCCATCCTCGAGTGGGGTGCCCTAACGACAACTGCATTAGAAGCCTGAAATTGTACGTTATTGTACATTTATTTGGGTTCTTGAATCCCTTGGCTGAGGTTTTTCTTTTCCCTCCGGTAAGAAAAACCTCGGGCAGGACAACAAAATGCTGCCTATTAGCTATGGGTTGATTATCAGGAAAATGTGGGAAGTGGCCTTATCAAGGCTAAGGTGTTAATTATCCGGAATAAGTTGCTCAGGAGGTTCCAAATTTGAGTAATGAAGAGGTGACTGTCTATCACGACACCCCGCTCAGCCGGGGGTCTTAGAAGGTGTTTGGTTCCCTCTCAGGCCTCCCCTTTCATTTTCTTTTTTCCTCTCCGCTGGTTTCTTGTTACCTTTAACAAGCCGAGAAAGGCAGCGGCAGCAGCGGAGATCCACAGTGGCATCTCCGCTGTTGACAGAGGCCCAGGCAGGAGCGCGGCTGATCCCCGAACCCTCGGCCTCCCTCCCCTGGCAGATAAGTTGGGAGCTTCGGACAAAGTGGTGGGTGGGTCTGCGGACGCCTCCGGGCCAGGAGCTGGAGCGGCCGCAGCAGCAGCAATCTCGACAAGGCCCCTCGCTTCATCCATTACATGCTTATCTTAACTGGAGACTAATCTAAAGGAACAAATGACCACCGAGAAAATGCTCCAACTTAATACAAAGTCATAAAAAAGAGAGAGAAAGGGAGAGAGAGAGAGAGAGAGAGAGAGAGAGAATGCAGGAGCAAAAGAAGCATGGACATAATAATGCTTTCCTGAGCTTCGCTTTTAAATGGCCTAGTTACCGATTTTATGATAAGACACAGTTTGCCTTTATGATTTGCATGGGTAATGAAGCAATTAGCAGCCATCATATATAAAACATGCTAGTTCTTCATTAGATACCAAACAAAATGGCATCACACAAGATGCATAGTGTGGCAAGGCTCAAGTGACTTGCTCGTTCTATTTACTTTGTATGGAGTTTTGTTGGAAGCCTGGTTGCCGCGCGCATCGCATTAGAAGGCTAGACTGTGGTTAGTTTGATGTGAAATTCTGACTGGCTGGCAGTCGCCTCCACTCCCCACCCCCTAACTGCTACTAAATTTCATTTCGAGTTATAATTATTGACATTGGAAACAGCTACTCGGATCACAACAACAAAGCAACAATTATACAGGATCTGGTGTTTCTCATGCAAATTACAGCAATAAAATACAGGAAAATCCGGCCCACTTACAGACCAGTCTTTGTCTTTGGAGAACACAGTCTGAACTATTTGGTTAACTAAATTAAAATGTAAATCTTGGCTGGCTTTTCTTCTTAGATAGCGATATGAAACAGTTTCTAAAAGACCGAAAAAGCTTAAGGGACCACATTTCAAACAACTTGTCATGAATATATTTTTTTAATGAATTAGGGCTGAAAAGCTTAACTGTCTATAACAATCAAGGATTCTAAAATGCTGTTCAAAGAGGAACAGCATAAGGGGAGAGAGAGTCCTGTATATGTTTGTTTATAAAGGAGCTGGGGAGCTTGGAAAGATGCACAGTAAGAGTGTCCCTTGCGCTTTCACCAGTAAAGTCATATCTCTCTTATTCCCGGTTGGTGTAACATGTATAATGAAACATATAACCCAGAGAAGGAGATTAGTGAGTATTAAAACTGAGTTCTTTTACTTTATTAGAGTTGCTTTACTTCCTGGCTTTGTCTCTTCTGCCATGCAAAACCCAAGCCTGAGAAAGCGTCACAGCCAGGGAGGGTGAAATTAAAAAGTCAACCACAGTGGCATTAGCATTAAGGAGCAGTGAATGCAGCCACTCCAGCCACATAAAGTTCTGCAGAGAACCGGAAACAGTGATTTGAATCTATGGGGAAATGGTATGGCTTCCGATCCATTGCCATTACTGCTTTTAAAAAACAAAACTAAACTACACTAAACAAAGCGCCCCTCAGCCAGCATAAGAAAAGGGCTGGATCCACAAGGCGGCAATCAGAACTACAGAAGACAACATCAAAGAAAAGGAGAAGAAAAGCGACTGCCTGTGCCCCTGGCCAAGAATCAGCTAGCGCCGCCGCATCTGCTTTGAAAGCCATACCTCTGAGTTTGACCACAAGTAAAGTGACCCATGTGAGGCCACGACAAGGGAGGATACTGACATTTAATTTATGTATTTAATTTTTTTATACAGGGAAAAGAAGTTGTGTGATCACATCTCATTTATAACAAATCTGATCTTTAAAAGGCAATAATTTTACAAATGCACTTTTGCATCACAAATACTGTTATCATGAGCATGGGGCAAACGCCGTGCGGGCAGTCACTCTGACTTATAGCAGCTCGGTACAGCTGCTGCAAGATAACCAAGAATAATGGTTTTTGATAATCAGGCCACACTATTAATATAACATGAACCACAAGTGCTTTTGTACTGCAGCCCTGGTTAAACTAGCAAATCTCATTGGAATATAAAGAAGGGGTGGGGAGTCATGTTCTGTTTTCTGCTGCTTCTGCACTGAAAAATATGCCTCGTGGTGCTGTCTTAGGTGTTTCATGTTTTAGGGAACACGTAGCAGCGCCTGAAGAATGTTTCCCTTTAGAACCTCTGGTCCTTTCTGCTCACAGCTCAACAGCTACCTGCTAGGTCAGAATTTAGGTCCATGAATTGTAACAGATGGATTTCAAATGGCAGTTCTGTTGGCTGGGGTAGAGCTGGTGAAGCATGCTGAGGCCCATAGCAAGCTGGGTTTAGGCTGGTCTCTCACTGGTCTGTGACTGTTGAAATACTGCCGGGTGTAAAGGGGCTCATTTTGGCCAATGTGAGCAAAGGGGAATGCTGTCCCTTCATCGTAAATGTTAATGTGAAGGAAAATATGAGGGAAGCACTTCTGGTGGTAAGAGTCAGGCAACATAATCATAACAAGTAAAACCAGGCTTACGCATGTCACTCCAATGTTTATTCATATGGTGACATTTACTGTAACTTTCCTCTAAAAGGCAATGGTTTCCTCGGATTTTAACAACCCAGAAACCATTATGAAGTTATCTTTGGACGCATGATGTGTATCTCTGTCATATATTTCTCCATTTCCCAGGACATGTGCACTAGGGTGAATTATGTTTTCAAAATCAATGCTTGGACTATTTCTGTAAATTTGAGAAGGCATGTATTCGGCGAAGAAATGCATATTTCCTGAACTTCACAATGAGGAGGGAAGGTTGGAAAAGGCTGATTAAAAAAGCTGAGGCTCAGGGAGACTGAGTGCCATGTTCAATCACTTAAGAACCTCCTCCAGTGCCATGTTTCCCACAAAACTTCCCATAACAAATGCAAATCAGGAGTGGATCTCTCTGGACCTTTCCAGCTTTCATGGCAGAGATGAAAGTGAATGTCTACAGTGTTTTGATTATGACACTTGTTCTGGTGGCAATTGCCATATACTGCCTTGGATCGTTAGGCCTTCTTTCCTTCCTTCCTTCCTTCCTTCCTTCCTTCCTTCCTTCCTTCCTTCCTTCCTTCATCAAATATTTATTGAGCACTTACTATGTATCAGCCAACAGACCAGGAATGGAGAAGTAAGATGAAATAAATGTGCTTCATGGAGATCAAAATCTGGTAAGAAAGAATAGACATATACATAATTGATTACAAAATTGGTAGAATGTGGTAAGGAGAAAGTCCATTTAGGCTGAAGTTGGGAAGATTACACTTGAACAAGAGAGAATTAATGAAGATTTTGATGCATTTAATCTGAGCCTTGAAAAATTTCTAGGCTTTGCATACATGTTTTATCTTCCCTGCTGTGTTGTAAATTAGTTGAGATTAATCACTATGTCTAATTTATATCTTTACATATTACTATGTTGAGCAAGATGTTTGTTCTCTAGATACATTACGCTAATCAATACTGTCTATAGAGCACTTCCTATGTTTTAGGCATTGTTATAAACATATATTATCTTATTTAATCCTTGTAGCACCTACTGAAGTAGGAGGCAAATTATCCCCATTTTACAGAGGAAACTGAGGCACTGAAAGGTTAACTAAATTGCTCAAGGTCACAGCTATTAAGTGAAGAAGGTGGATTGGAGCCAGGGCAGTCTGGTCTGACTGCAGAGACTACATTCCTCACCCATACACTCCGCCTGTGGTCAATAAACATTGTTTGAATGTTAAATAAGCTAGCAGGAATTTCTCAGCAGTTATAATGCGATTTCATTTACCACTGCAGAATTTCTTAAGAACACTTAGCTCAGGAAACAAAACAAAAAAATCATCAGGGTGCATAAAAATCAGTTTATGATTAAATTATTAATCTCTGCAAGAGAGTCAAGTGCTTACCCACAATATATTTGTTCTCCAGAAAGCCTTCAGGTTGTGAATTATCTAAGAGGGTCTCGACTTAATACTGATACTTTTTGCAAATAGTTTATACTGTTTGGTGAATACACAACATCATTGCTCTTGGCATCAAGTCCATTCTCATCACAGTATAATAGTACACATACACGCAGTAAACTTGGATTGTACGTTCCTGAGTCTCCAGCACCCTTGGTGTCCTCCATGAAGTGCAGAACAACACTTCCCTGTCAGAGGGGATCACTGACACCTAGTTCCAAAGTTGATCAATAGCTTGATCTTGTCTGCACAAACAGGACCTCTTAGTGGCAGAGATTGTAGGGGGTTGGTGGGCCGACTGGGTAAAGAATAAGCAATGGTACCATACGTGCAAGTGAGTGAGCCACATACAGACACCTGTTCAATTGGAAAAGTGGGAAAATTAAATGTGTCTGGGTGGGGCAAGTACCTGCATTTTACGAGGTTCTGTCTTGCTTCAATGCTTTCTCTACAATTCAGCTGAACTTGTTTCCAAAAACAAGTTAATAATAAGTTGTGAAAAAAGTGCATATAAAACTAACAGATACATTTATTCTTCTAAAAATTGGCAAATAGCAAAGAAAGCTGTAATATCCAGTTTGTTGAGGTGGCTGATAAATGGCTATTTTCGTACATCACTGCATGAAATACAAAAAAATTGCCTTCTTGGTAATTTGGACACTTTATCTAGAGCTATAAAATGTGTACAAAGGTACACATAATTTTATGGCTAGTAATTCATCATAAGAAAATAATTAGCTATGAACATAAAGATTTGTAGACACTGAGGCACATCTAAAATTATTTAAAATATTAAATATGTAGAATTGGCCTAAGTGTTCATCAATAGGGAAATGAATAAATACATTTGAACACATGTATAAAATAAAATACAACAAAAAGCAGAGTACAAAACTGTACATACAATGTCGTCTTCACTTAGGATAAAGAAAATGCACCAGAGTAAACAGATAATAATCTGTGTGGTGAAATTACTGATACTTTTGATTTTTCTTCATTACATATTTTATCTATTTTTCCAAATTTTATACCATGAGCATGTTTAATATGTTTATACCATGAACATGTTTCCATATGTGAGTAAAAAGGAAATCTACAATCCAATTTAGAAAGCTGTAGACATACTGAAGATCCATCCAGAAGGACCTTGGCTTGTCCCTTCTATTCCCAATGTCCCCTCTCAATTGCTGAAATCAGTGATGCCTTTTTCCTCACTTTTACACAGTAAATTCAAGGAAAGGTGAAACTTTCTGGTAGGATATGAGAGAGCAGCCATTAGAAGAACCTAGAAAAGGAACGACTGTTTGGAATATATCTCCAAGGGAAAAGTATAAGCAAGTTGATTTGGAGAATCTTTTGGAAAGCTGAAGCTTTTCTTCTGGCCTGAGTTATTTCTAATTACTGCATGAATAAGTCGGTTTTTGGACTGTGGATATAGGCATACAATACAGAGTGCTTTTTACTTTGTAGGTGATAGTGCCTAACTTTAACAAGTCAACACATTACAAATAGATTTTTTTGTATCAAGTTTTTAAGAGAAGAGGCAACCAGAGGGGGCAGTATTGAAAGCAGACATGAACATTCCTTGCTTTGGACTTCTCTAGAAAAGTATTAATTTCTACATGGCTACAGTGGAATAATGCTGGCAAATACTAATTACTATACCATTGGCTTGTGATGGCAACAATGCTGGTGCATTCCGTAAATGCTTCTCTTTCGCTGAAACATATGAATCAAATACTTTTGATTTTCCCAGATATTGCCAAGATGCAGCGTTATTCACTCTCAATTATATTCCTGTTCAGATGATTCTGTAAAATTTAATTCCCTTGTTTTCACACTTGACATTCATTCATTTATTCAGTATTTACTGAATTCCTATTATGTAACAAGAAAAAAGACCTTTAACTCACTCCTTAAATTTTATTTCCAACCTCTTAGGGATTGTTTCAACCTAATACTAATTATTTTTCTCTTATTCCTCCATCCAGTATCCAAAATGGTATGTGGCATGTTTATTTTTTAAATTAAAGTGAATTAAAATAAATTTTTTAAAATTTCATTATATCCCTTGAGATAATTGGAAACATAAAATAACATACCATAGAAGAAAACTTGCCTTTATATCTGTGTGTGTGTGTGTGTGTGTGTGTGTGTGTGTGTGAATATGTGTTTAGTATTGGAAATAAGCCTCACAGATAATCAGTTAGATAATAATAATAATCAGGAAAGCAACAAAATTTTTTAATTGCCACTAAAAATGTTAAATGTAACTGACATTATAGTTTTTATGTAATAAGTTGGAGGAAAATGGAAATATTTAGTTTGTTCAACGTTTAGATTTAAACAGTAATAACAAACAATTCCTGTTAACTGTACTTGTGGCTCTAATTGCATTCAAATAATTAAATAAAATTAAATCTATTATTTAATTTAATACATTTAAAATTATAATTTAATTAAATAAAAATAAATAATTTAAAATAATAAGGGACACTATGATATAATGGCATAGTCTATTAATTGTAGCCCTGGCAAAGAAAAATGCCCTGGTATCACAAAAAGCTAAAATTGGAATCAAATTTCTATAATCTCAACCTCTCATTTTAAGGATAAGGAAATATGGTTGTAGACAAGTTGAGAAACTTGCCCAATATTCTGTAGCCAATCAATGGTGAGCCCAGCATGCAATTCAAGTTGTCACACTTCTTTCTTGGTCACCTTGCCTCAGCCTGCATGAAGCAAATTGCTCTGCTAACTCTGATCTGTGTTGTAAATGGTCTGACCAACCTACCTTTAAGAAAGCTCAGTGTCAAAAAAAAAAAAAAAAAAGAAAGAAAGAAAGAAAGAAAGAAGAAAAAGAAAGGAAGAAATCATTGACTAGTGTAGGTAAATGAAAATTAATATTTACTGTAAAAAATAATAACACTAACGTCTTGTGTAGTATAAAATATAAAATATATACGTAGAATTAAAATGCATAGAAAATAATATAAGTGGTAGAATGGACAAAGGGAGTGAAAGTATAATATCAGCCTTATTTGAGAAGAGGTAAAAACATGGACCGTAATAAAACAAGGACGCATACTTTATTCTCTTGAGTAATCATTAAAAATAATGATAAAATATTAGCAAACTAATAAGAAAATGGGATGATAAAAAATAATTTAAAAGAAGGATAAAAAGGAGAGAAAACCACATGTAAAGCAGAAGGAACACATAGAAAACAAGCATAAGATTATAGCTATAAAACTATAGAAATCAGTAACTACATTTAACGTAAATGGCCCAAAAACTCCCATTCAAAAAGAGAGGTGGTCATATCTGAATCTAATGATATACATTATACTCAAGTACATGTGGAATATTTACCAAAATCGACCATATCCTGGATCATCAAGCAAGTTTCACATTTTGAAAGCCTGAGATCAGACAGAGTATGTTCTCTGACCTGAGCAGAATTAAGCTAGAAATCAATAAAAAGTGGTACTTTTAAAATATCCAAGTTTTGGAAATCAAGAAACGTATTTAAAAATCATCTTTGCAAAAATAAGAAATTACTAGGGAAATTAGAAAATATTTTGAACTAAATGATAATGAAAATATTACATCAAAACTTTTAGAAATTTGTGAAGGCTGTGATCAGAGGGAAATTGATAGCCTGAAATGAATATACTAGAAAAGAAGAAAAGTTGCAAATCAATAATGTGACAATTGATCTAAAGAAATGTGGGGTAAGAATCCAAAACAAATGAACATCAAATAAAGAAACTATTAAAGTCAAAAGCAGAAGAAAATGAAACAAAAAATAAAGTTACAAGGGGAAGAAATCAACAAAGCCAGAAGTTGATTATTTGAAAAGACTATTAATTGATAGGTTGTTCAAAAAGAAAAGATACAAATTATCAGTCTTAGAACTGAAAAATGGGATATTACTATAATCCTAGAGATGTTGAAAGGATACTAACAGCATAGTGTGGAAAACTTTAGGCCCCTAAACTTGAAAATTTAGATGAAATAGATACATTTCTAGAAAAATACAAGTTTTCAAAACTAATACAATATTAAGTAGAAAATCTGAATAGTTCTTATATCCGTTAAATAAACTGAATCCTTAATTAAAAGCTTGCCACACAAAAAAAATCTTTAAACCTAGATGACTTTACCAATGAATTCTTCCAAACATTTAAGGAAAATTATGCCAATCTTAGACAAATTCTCCCAGAGAACTGAACTGAAAACACTTTCCAATGCATTTTAAAAGGCAAAGATAACCTTGATATTAAAACCTGTAGGGGTGCCTGGGTGACTCAGTTGGATGAGCATTAGCCTCTTGCTTTTGGCTCAGGTCTCTATTTTGGATTGGGTCATGATCCAGGGGTCCTGAGATCCAAGCCCCAAGTCAGGCTCTACACTGAGTGTGGAGTCTGCTTAAGATTCTTGCTCTCTCTCTTTCTCTCTCTCTGCCCCTCCTCTGCTTGTACCTGCTCTCTCTCTCTCTCTCTCTCTCTCTCTCTCTCTCATAAATAAATAAATAAATAAATAAATAAATAAATAAATAAAACCTGTAAAGGACTTTATTTAAAAGAAAGGATAAGTACAAGCCAATTTCTCATATAAATATTGCTGCAAAATCCTTAAGTGATATATTAAAAAATAGAATCTGGTGATATTTTAAAATAAATACATCATAACCAAGTCAAGTTTATCCCAAGAATTCATAGTTGGCTCAATATTCAAAAAGTAATCATTAAATCACCCACATTAATAGAACAAAGAAACAATATGGTCACTTCAATGGATATACAAAAATTGGATAAAATTTAAAATCTATTCATGACTATAAAAAGTTTTGGGAAATTAAGAATAGAAGAGAATTTACTTAATTGGATAGAGATTATTTTTAAAAAATCATAGATTGTAAGACTTTAAGGACTGCCAGGATATTGGCTTCTCTTAAAAAATGCTGAATCCAGAACAATTTCTGGGAAATCATGGATTATCAGGGATTACCAGCTAAGAGTTTTTAAACAGGTTAACTAGCATCCAAATCAGTTTTTATTCTCCCAGAATTAGCTTGTACTGTCATCATTCCCAGATTAGAGTTGATGATTCCCCACATTATGCCTAGGAAACTTTTCAAGTTCCTTTAAAGAACTTGCCTGTCTTTATTCTCATTCTGTAAACATATCTGACAGGACATATTCTATTTACTTTGAACATTTATGTATTCTTATAAGTATACTTAAATTATTACGACATGAAGACAAACTTTTTCATCATTGATAAACACACACCCCCCCCCCACACGGGCCCTCAAGTAGAAAACACAATTCAACATATGAGGAAAAGAAAAGACATACGATGGCCTCATGGAGGGATGAGTTCAGAGTAGATAAATCATTTAAAGGTTTAGAGTTTCTCTTTTGAAAGGCAGACAATATACTTGAGGAAATTTGTTGCTTAAAGAAACATTGAGAATGAGAAAAGAACTAGAACAACAGAACTGTTCTTCCAAACCTGAAGCAAGATTCTCCTAGTATTCTTTTAGTAATAACTAGACGATGAAGAATTATGAGGAAAACAATGCCACAATACCCACTTACGTTGAATGCAGGAGGACTCATATAAAAATCTACACTCTGGAGTTGGTTGAAAGATACAGTCCAATGTGGGAGTCAAATTAGTGAAAACCCAATGTTAGTTTCTTTACTGCACACAGGTAGGCTGGTGACATCTAGAGATGGGCGCCATCAGCAGAAAGGGGACAGAAAAGGAAATTTAGCATGGAACAGTTTAGAAAAAATTGTCAAACCTGGTTGAATATTTGTACGTAGAAATTTCTTTTGGTGTTTGCCCTGTCTGAATGAATTAATACCACTAGAGAGGACTGAGCAAAATGGATTTTGGAGAATAATTGTTTTAGTTTTGAGTGTCTGCTTAAGACAAAGGTCCTAAATGACAGGAATCATTAGTAATTGGCTTCCCACAAGAGCTATGCTGCCATATACATGGCTTTCTCCAAGATTTACTCTAAAGGCTATTGACACTGCAGTATGGCCTAACTCTCAAGGAGTAGATGTGTCTGTCTTCTGCAGAAGTATACTCCCAGAGCCTAATACAGTGCCTGGCACATTATAGGTGCTTACTAACTGTATTTGGAATAAATGACACCTGAGATCAACAGATAGCGATAATAGTTGGATCTGTTTTTCTCTTGATACTTGTATCAATAAAAGATAAAACTTACAATAAAAGTAACTTTTTTCCCCTGATGACTTTTTATTTTTTCTTCATAGTGAGTAAACTTTGATGTTCGGATGTTAATCTATGGATATCTATATCTATATACTTCTATCTATCATCTATCTATTGAGAGAATACATATATGTATTCACAGATATATATAATTTGTGAGTACTTATTACAGTAGTTTGTAAAAGCCACTCTGTGCTATGCATCTTCCATGTTCTGAAAACTAAATAAGGGCTAAATATGGACACATTGCCTACTGTGTCCCCGTTATATTAAAGGAAATTAAGAGAACGCTTCAGTCTCTGTACGTATGTGACATGACCAATGACCTTGTGATCTCAAAAGTACCCAATACATCTGGGGAAAACTCCATCTTCTTTAGACTACAGAGTAAAATATGTACATTGTTTTAACGGGGTAAAGAATGCTGATTTTCCTAATAGCTTAGAATTTGTTTCAAAGAACAAGGAAAATAATATGCTAAAAAATATATTGCCCATTCATTCATATAGCAGTACACAAATATAGAAAAAAATGTCAATGTAGTATTCACAGGGAAATCTATATTTACTCACACCATAATGACCATAAAGGAGCTTTTCTATTCTAAGGGAGAAAATTCACTCAAATTTCAAATTCACTGCAAATTGTTTGAAATAAGAATAACATACTAACTTTATGCCTGTCTTAAAAATTTTATTATTTCATCCTTAGAGGTCAAAGACACCAAAATCTTAAAAAGTGTTAACAGACAAAGCATATGAGATGTAAATAATCATGGTAGAGATCTACTGTACCAAGGAGAAATAATATTAACATACCTATGATATCTTCAATGGACTATTTTTAAAGGAAATTTAGACATAATTTAGACATGATTCTGTACTCAAGAAACTTAGAGTCTGGTGGAGAGAGCATGAGGGAGAAATATGTGAAAAATTATTGAACACTATAAATTGATCTGCCTGACATGTTGCAATCCGTCAACTTGTCAGAAGTCAAGAAAGCTATTTCTATCATTGTCTTTTGCATACTATGTTTTCTCAAATGCAAGGCATTTAAGCCACTCTGAAGATAACTTCCCTTGAGTTTTATGATTTTTTAGTTTGTCTGTTTTGTTTCTTTGCATAGCTAATTCTAGTCTAGTTGGGTCCAACAGTGGTATGACCTTTGGAGTGGGATTATGCCGGCATTTTCTATCATGCCTTTTCTCATTGCTTTTACACAGTGTTCTGTAAATGAACCTTTTGAATACATTTGTTTCATGCTTGGGGGCCTTTACATAGTCTCTTCCTCTGCCTGGAATTCTCTCCTCTCAATGTCTTTGCTTGAATAATTACTATTCATTTTTAGGTGTCAGCTTAGATATAATTTCCTCCATTTGACATGGATCTATAAAAATCATTGGGCTCCCTCCTAGGTTCTTTAGTAGCTTCTTGTTCCTAGGTATATTGCACTTCATTACTGTATTTCCCTAGGTTATATGCTAAGAATCACTGTAACTAGACTGCAAGCTCATTAAAGGAGGAGAATAGGGGCCATGTCTTGTTCAAGCTTATGTGCCATCTTTATATTGATGTATACTCTACTATATGTATATCAATGTCTACTAATATATTAAGAGATCATAGAACAGGGGGTTAAATTGAGCCTGGACTCTGCAACCAATCTTCTTGGGTTAGAATCTCAGTTTGCCACCTACTAGCAATGTGATCACTGCTTTTTCCATGCCTCAGTTGCATCATGTATACATCAATGATGACAATACCATCAGAGGATTGTTGTAAATGTTAAGTAATGTAATAAATGTAAAGGTCTTAGTACCTAGTAGATGTTATATAAATACTTGCTATTATCATCATAAATATTCGGAAATAAATGAGTTAATCATTAATCAATCTTAGTGTTACATTCACCTAAGTGCTACACATCCCTTTCTACTAGTGATACCATCCATCTTTTTCTTCCCAGCCTCATATTTTCCCCTGTTTAATCACTTTATAGAATCCCAAACACCTGAGTTCCACTTGATATAGTCACTTCTCCACTTCAATCCTTAATTGATCACAAGGTCAAGGGCAGAAAATTCGGTCACAGGAGGATTACTATCTCTCAGTGCTGGGGCATCACTCTTTGGATGTGACAAATGCCCTTGCCATGGTCACCAGTCTGCAAATAATGTCGAAACAATGCAACTATTGGGGACTGAGATGTGGAGTTGTTCTCCCCATCACTCCACCTCAAGGAAAAGGAGCTTTGAGGTGTGCTACAGGCAAAAACAAAGTCCTTATGCACAGAAAGTGCCCTTACTTTACTGGAGTGTGGTGCTTTTATTGGAAGGAATGAATAGCTTATAAAATGAACCAGTCTGGGTTAATCACTTTCCTCTCTTAACTACTTTCTGTCATTTCTCTCTTCTCTGACTTTCCTCCCATGAGACTGGTGTGGCAGGACTAGTTCCAAAGACTTCTCTTGATCAGGGAAAAATTCCACTAGAATACTTAACAGATCGCCGGGTAGGTCACAGGGGAAGTGAACAGGAAGTGAACTGCTCAGAGATCCTGTCCTCCTGGGTTTGCTAAGTGGGCATTGGAAGGCATTGGCTCTCACACATGGGTTAACAGCGGTCAGTAGACTAAATGACCAGATGGGATATAGGCTGCAGCCCTGGACTGCATTTACCTACAATACTCTTGGTGATTATATTCTTGAGAAATCTGGTAGAATGGTAGAGTAGACAGAATTTAATCATTGAGAGATTCCACTCCAGGCCATGTACTTTTAGGACTAACAGCACTAAACTTCCATCAAAGGGAAAGATTTTTGACATACACAGAATAAAAATTATTGAATATTATTGAATTATTATTCTACCAAGAATCTAGAGAAAACACAGAGTAAAACCAAAGAAAAGAAGAAAGAAATGTTAAAAATCAGGGCCAAAATGAATAAAATAAAAGATACAAGAGAATCTGAAATTCTGGTGATTATCTGAAAAGACTAAAATATAGTCCAAACTTTGGTAAAACTGCTTGAAGAGAAAAGAGGGTGGCATAAAATAGAAATAAAAATATGAAGAATAACAATTAAGGTATAACTATAAAGAGTACAAATTAATTAAGAAAATGGTGTGAGACATGTTATGTGAATATATTTGAAAAATTTGATGGGATAGAAGAATTTCTAGAAAACTATAATTTACCACAACTGATTGCAAAAGTAACAGAAATTATGAATAGGCCTGAAAACTAGAAATAAGTTTTATAAATAGTTAAAATTCTACCACAATAAAAACACCAGATCCTAATGATTTTAAAGATAATCTTTTTTAAACATTCAAGGGACAGATAATCCCAATCATAAATAAATTGTTCCAGGAAGAAAAAAAAATAATAGTTCTTTCTTAATTTTATTAGGCTATTGCAACTTTAAAATCTAAACCGGACAAGAACATTGTGCAAAGAAAGTGTTATGAGACAATCTTATTTGTGAATATAGATTTAAAAATCATAAATAAAGGAGCTACCTATATATCACTTCATAGCAGGATTATTCACAACAGCCAAAAGGTGGAAACAACCCATGTGTCCATTGATGAATGAATAAATAAAATGTAGCATATATGCATAAAGCATATACATATAGGTGGGATATTATTCAGCATTTAGTTTGTTTTTTAGTGTTTATTTATTTATTTTGAGAAAGAGAGAGAGAGAGTGAGAACAAGGGGGAAGGGACGAGAGAGAAGGAAAGAGAATCCCAAGCAGACTTCATGCTGTCAGCATAGAGCCCGATGTGCGGCTTGATCTCACTAACCGTGAGATTCTGACCTGAGCTGAAATCAAGAGTCAGATGCTAAACCCATTGAGCCACCCAGGTATCCCATATTCAACATTTAAAATGAAGGAAATTCTGACACCAGCTACAAAATGGATGAACCTATGAACCTTGAGGACATTATGCTAAATGAAATAAGACAGTCACGAAAAGGCAAATATTCTATGATTCTACCTACATATATGGTAGTCAAATTCATATGGACAGAATGTAAAATGGTGAATGTTGAGGACTAGGGGTGGTAAAATGGGCAGTTATTGTTTAATAGGTATAGAGTTTCCGTTTTGCAAGATGAGAAAGTTCTGGAGATTGGTTGCACAACATTGTGAATATACTTAATACTAAACTGTACACTTAAAATTGTTAAGATAGTAAATTTTATGTTATGTGTATTCTACCACAATAGAAAACAAATCGAAATTGTAAATCAAATGTATCCAATATATTAAAAGAAATACATCGTGATTCAATTGAGGATGTTTCAAAATTGTAAGGTTGGCTTAATATTAAGAAATCTATTGAGGCAACTCACTACGTTAACAAATTTAAGGAGAAAAAAACACATGAGATCACTCACCAGATGCAGAAAAAGTGATGAAATTCAACTCTTCTTTGTGATAAAAAGTTATAATAATCTTCAAAATGAAAAAAAAAAAAACACCCCTGCTAAATCAGTAGTAAATGTCAACTTAATGGTGAAATATTTTAAAAATTTGAGAGACAAGAAAGGTTAAACACTAACTTGCATTTATTTTTGCTCTGGAGGTCCTAGCCATGTTTATTATATTAGATGAATAGATTTTTAAAAGTAAATTAAAAGGGCATCTGCATGGCTCAGTCTGTTAAGTGTTCGGCTGAGGTCATGATCTCACAGTTCATGGGTTCAAGCCCTGCTCTGCTGTCAGCGCAGAGCCTGCTTGGGATTGATTCTCTCTTTCTCTCTCTCTCTGTCCCTCCCCCGCATGCTCTTTATCTTCCTTTCTCCAAAATAAATAAACTTAAAAAAAAAAGTAAATTAAAAATAAGGAAGGAAAAGATTTATAATCCATTAATGACATTTTCTTTAAAGAAAACAGGTTGTGTACTAACAGGATTTAAGACTTCAAAGAGATTTCAAGGTTTTTGGATAAATAATCAATATACAGTGCATTCCTGTATTTTCTAACAACAATTAGAAAAATATTTAGAAAGAGATTCTAACAAAAATTTTGAAGAGAAGTGAGAAGTGAAACCTTAAAGGAAAAAGATTTAAAACTTTAAGGAGATCTAAATAAATAGAGCAACCTGTTTACGGATAGGAAAATTTATTATTATGATGACACAATTTCTCCCCAAATTAATCTATGTAATCTAGCCAAAATTTGAATAGGATTTTTAAAATATAATGTGATAAGTTATTATAAAATTAATATAGAAATGTAAAGAGCTAAGATGATTTAAAATAATAAGAGTAAGGTGGGGCTTGCTATGTAATATATCAAGAAACATTATAATTATAATTAAAATTATACTCATAATAATATAAGAGGTGGCTGGGTGGCTCAATCAGTTAAGCATTCGACTCTTGTTCTTAGCTCAGGTCATGATCTCATGGTTCGTGAGTTCGAGCCTCACATAGGGCTCTCTGCTGTCAGCACAGAGTCTGCTTGGGTCCTCTGTACCCCTTTCTTTCTGCCCCTTCCCCACTCATACTATCTCTTTCTCAAAAATAAAAATTAAAAAAATAATACAGTATGAGAGTGAGTCAGGACTGGAACAGAAGCAACTAGACAGGTTGTCCAGAAAAAAGCCATAAACATATAAGAACTATAATGTATGGCACTACAAATCCATGGTCTGCCATGTTAACAGCAGATAACCATGTGAGGGGAAAACTGAATTTCTGCCTCCTAAGAAACACACAAATCAATTCCTGGTGAAATAGAGACCTAAAGGTGAAAGCAAAACTTAACAGCACTCAGGATGAAATTAGAGAATATCTGTGCCATCACAGTATAGGACAAGGTAATTCAATAGTAAAAGCCATAAGGAAAAATTTGACGACATCAAAAACTTTTGTTTTTAATACAAATACTACTATCACAAGAAGGAAAAGGATAGACTGGGTGCAAATTATTTGAGATACATAACTGACAAGCATTGTCATCCACAGTACATAAAAACTTTCCACAATTCAATGAGAAAAAGACAAGCATTCCAATTTAAAAATGAGCAAGTGAAAAAAAATGAGCAGGTGATATGAACAGACAAAATAGGAAACAGAGTAGCCAACAACGGACAACAAACTCAGTGATTGACAAAAAAGATGCTCAGCTTCCTTAGTAGCCATGAAATGCAAGTTTAATTTACAATGGTATAAAATTTCTTATCCATCGGATTTGCAAAATCTAAAGGTATGAAAATATCAACAGTTGGTGAGATGACAAGGTATACAGGTTTAAATTGACGGAGACCATGTTGGAGACCAGTTTGGCAATGTCAGTAAAACATGTGTATCACCTGACCCAGCAATTAGAGAAATTCTAGCCTGAGAGCATAGCATTCACGAACAAGAACACTTACGAGTGTCTTCTGTAGAATGGAAACTTCATGAAGATGGGGGTGTTGGTTTTATTCATTACTATGTCCCAGAGCCTAGAACAATGTCTGGAGCTAAATGAATGAATGAATGAAGCTTAAATATGCATCCAAAGCAAATAAAATTAAAGATAAGAATGAAAGTCAGTTCTATGAACCTGAAGGACAATCTGAGCTTTTGGTTTTACCACTCCACTTTTACATACCTTTTTGTCAGGCCCATGTAGAGTTCACTCAGCCTGTGTGCTAACTACTTTAGCATGTATTGTCTTCTTATCCCAAAGGCCATAATTCCTGTTGTCACAGAGTGGCTTGGGATGGCCTATTGCCTCAAATATATATATATATATATATTTTTTTCTTTTTCTGTACTATTTCCTGGGGAGAAAAAATACCCTGAGAATGTCACATCTTTGAAATACCATCCTTTCAAGACAACATGGTGGCACCATGTGAGTAAGGTCCTTTTGCATTCAGCCAAATAGCTCTGATGCCTTGAAAGATAGACCTGTCTCTAGTTCCTTCCTTCAGCAAAGAGCAGAGGGCTCTCGGGCAGTTGTAGGCACTGGCAACAGAGGTTGACTTGAGGCATCAGAATGAGAAGTATTACGTAGATTAAATTGTATTACTTTCTTTAACATGAGATAAAAATGGGCCTGTGTACAAAAATGTTTTCACTAATCATTTTGGAGATCAAAGATTTCATTTCCTAAGAGCTCAAACTTCACATCTTTCAGCAAGGACTTACTTTGAACCCTGTTTAATGATGCTGTAGAAGACTTTTTTTCTCTTGAACTACAGCTAAAAGACTTGTAAAAAAAATGTTGTTTCAACACTGAAGCACTTTAAATGACTGACTCTAACCACAATATATAAAAAGTATAATTCAGTCTTGGCAGAGTGAACTAAATAAATAGTGATGATAAGCGACCTATCTAACAATGTAGCCGTCGTGTCTTGTCATTAACACAATTATGTCAGCACAGTCAATCAGCACATTGCCTTGACTTTAGAGCTGGGGACTGAATACATGCTTTTAAAGTTGGAGGGCGCAGAGGGAGAGAAGAGCTATCACACTTAAGCCAGCAATGTGACTTCACAGTTATTCAGGGCTTTTTAAGAAAAACAAGGTTATACATTTACAAAACGCTTTGTTGTTGCAGTAATGCTAAAATTATTCTTATGAGTTCAATACCATCTGTAATAACTCTCTGGCGATCTCAAACAAAAAGAGGGGCTGGGGGGTGCAGCCTTCTTTGCACACATGAGAAACTGATTTACTATCTGAAGTGATAATTAATGGGATTCCGTTCAGTTTCAAGTGGAGATGAATCGTACAAGAGGTGAGCATGAGAGCTCAGAATGGCAATATTCTTCTGAGAGCTCTCCCAAGCATTCCGGACTGAAAACCCCCGTCATCATAAGCAGCAGGTGACAGCACCTGCCAGCTGAATGAATATCCCCCATGACAACAGGCAGAGGGACTGAGCCACAGAAAAGGCAAGGACATATCTAAGAATCCTGTGTGTTATTTCTCTTCTGTTTAGCTCTCTAAAGCTCACCCAGGCTGCAACAATCTGTTTGTATCATTTGTCGGAGTGACTTCAATCTCATTCACAGACACAATTGACACACCACAAAAAACCAAAAACCAAAAACCAAAAAAAAACCCCCAACAACTTGCACTCCTTTGAGTTTCAGATAGTTCCTGCAGACTGGAGAAGAAGGCAAGTGTTTTTAAAACTGGGTGAGACTCCTCGGGGCGCCTGGGTGGCGCAGTCGGTTAAGCGTCCGACTTCAGCCAGGTCACGATCTCGCGGTCTGTGAGTTCGAGCCCCGCGTCAGGCTCTGGGCTGATGGCTCAGAGCCTGGAGCCTGTTTCCGATTCTGTGTCTCCCTCTCTCTCTGCCCCTCCCCCGTTCATGCTCTGTCTCTCTCTGTCCCAAAAAATAAATAAACGTTGAAAAAAAAATTTAAAACTGGGTGAGGAAGTCCACCTATCGGGATTTAAGCAAGGAATATTACGTTGACACTAAAATGGAAGTGGCGGGGGGGTGGGGTGGGCAGTACCCTGTGCTTGATTAGATTGACTTTTATCACACTAGTTCTAGAATGTGCGCTGTTTCTACAAACAGTAGCCATTGCACATGGCTCGTGGTAGCAGGCAGGCAATGCTGATTCTCCTGTGTCTCTGTACCCACAGCAGCCCATCCCCATCCTCCCAGCACTCCATGTTGTCCCTAGCCTGCTTTGTTATGTCATTTTTCACCATCTGACATGTTTTAGGTTATGTATTATTTATTTCTTTGCTTGTTAATGTCTGCCTCCCCATCTGGAATACAAGCTTCTTGAAAGCAAGGGTTTTTGTGTTGGGTTCCCTGTGGTATTCTTGGTGCCTAGAGCAGCGCCCCTCATGCCATGACTGTTGATGGAAGAACGAACGACCGAACGACCGCTATCACTCTGGTCTCACAGGCGAGGTGATTAAGACTCTGAGAATCTTGCCGCCGGTCACGCAGGACTTTAAGTGGAGGAGCTGCCTTTTAATCCAAGTCTGAGGAGGACTGTCTGGTCCTCTTTGCCACCTGCCTTCACAACAGAGGTTTTGACAGATACCAGCTAACCAGCTTTATCAGTTTGGGGGCAGATCAAAATCAGGAAAGAAAAAACTGGGTGGTATTTCCTGGTTTCAGGAAATTGGTTTTAATATTCTAAGTAAAAAAAAAAAAAAAAAGTCCTACAGCTTAGGTAGGAAGTGAAATTGTTTGGTTGATTCCCAAACAATTCTGAAAAACAGTTCTGATGTTTCAGACACAATTTAATGACACGCATGAAGTAACTGAATCCAAATTTTGAATACTGTGGGGGTGGAGGTGACGTGGAGACTACCCTCTATGATATTAAAAATAAAAATATTAATTCCCCACTTCCCTGTCCAACTAACACCATATCATTTTTCACTTCTTCCTAAACACTGGATGGCAGCTTGTTTAACTAAAGCAAGGTAGAACTATGTTTATTTAAATCATGAAGTGTTTTGGGTGGAATTTAGTGAGGCATATCTCAAGGTATTTGGACACTTAACACAAGAGGCAAGGATTTGGGCTTTACTTTGGACGTATCTAAAAACCATTAACAATTTCACGGACAAAGGAGGTTAGTCCAAGAAGAAAAAAAAAGAGAGTTGAGATGTTTGCCAAGGACCTGAAACAGAAAGGAAGGAGTGGGAGAGGTCCACCATTTACCAACTCATATGAATATTAGGAAGTATGCCCAACTGTTCCGTGAAGGGATCATCATATCCATTTACAGATGAAAACGAAGCTTGTAACAGCTAAAAACCCTGCCTAGGATCACACAGTTCATAAGCCAGGATTCAAATCCAGAGATGGTCTCAAATTTAAAGCTGCTAAGAGACAATATGGTGGCCAAGGAAGTCTTCAAAATCTACTTTCTTTAGGGTGCATTGCCTGGGAGACTGCACTAAAATGAGACATGGTATGAACAGATCCAAATTTTGCAGTTAATTGGCTCTAATAACCATAAGAACCATGATCCTCAGTTTCCTTTTATGCAATGAGGGGATAATAATACCGACCTTATAGGTTTGGCACGAAGATGAAAAGAAACACAATGACAGATGTGCATGAACCATGCAGGCCCCTGATGCTCAACACACTTCAGGGCCATCAGAGTTCTCTCTTATGTTTTCATCTGTAACAGTCTTTCAACATTTCTCGTGTGAGCTGAGGAGGAGAGGGGTAGCACTTGCCAAATATATTTGACCGTGAATCTCCAACAAGATAGAATACGTATTGACAAGGATTTTAATTGAAAGGTAAAAAGAACTTCCTATTTCCCAGTTTTCTGAAGAAGGGTGAAATTGGCAGAGAGGTCCAGCCTTGCTGGCATGGGGAAAGGAGAACGCAATGAATTTGGGGGAATGAAACCCCCAAAGCTTGGCAAACATGCTCTGTCAACTGTTACAGTCTCAGGAAATGTCAGCTTTGATAACGCTGGAAAAAAAAGAAAAGGAAAGGGAAAAAGACACTCTAAAGAAGAACCTGAAATCTGAAAGCTTTTCCACATGTAACTGGACTAACCCATGCGTTGAACAATTCCTATGTAAGTGACATTGTGCTGTTTGCAAATATTTTCTCTTTACCACAGCTTTTTGAGTTATATATCATGCCCATTTTACAGAGAGGGAAAATGAGGCCTGTAGCAGTTAAGACACTTGCCTGAGTTTGCTCAGCAAAAATAGACCCCCGATCTGGACTCTGTCTTTAAAGCTGCTGCACGTAACAAGTAAGCCATAAGATGAAATCCTTTAGATGTGATTTGATTGCTTACTACCATCCCAGACAAGGAGATTATTACAATTTGTGGAAGGAGACTACATTCTCCACCCCCTCCCTCCCCAGGAACAGGGTGGAGCTGGGCGCCCTGCAGACAGGATGAGGAACTATGTGTCCGTGGCAGTTTGCCCTGTGCTGGTCAACAATGATGCATACAACATTGAGGGGGCACCTCCTGAGATCCCCCACCCATTTTAAAGAGGGTATTTCTATGTCAGAAAGATGAGGGCAAGCCTGAGCTAGGCAACTGCTTATGTAACAAATGGCCTGGAATACAGAGAAAGGTTAAGGACGTAAACTGGAAAGAGGGCTGACTAAGCAACAATTAACGGGGATGTGTTGACAATTTACAAACACTGGCAGTCTGCAAATATCAGGGAGAGAGATTTGCTAAAGAAGAGTAAGAAAAGGTGTAACAAAAGTGAGGCGTAAGGGTATAATAATTGCTCCTCAAATTGCATTGAATAAAATTAAGCAAAGAAAAAAATTAGGCCAAATGTCAAGAACAACTTGCCACCCTGCCAGAATTAATATCAGCTAGAGTGTGGAGGGTGTCTTCTTGACTTTGGCTTCACAGCTCCCTGCTGTAGCAAGGCTTTGGACGTACTTTTGCCCTTGGAGAATGACCCCCCCTGCCCCCCCACCCCCGCCCCCGCCAGGTCTCCAAGTTGGGGCCTTTGGCCAGTGTGGAAGTATTCTCACACAGAGTTCTGGGGCCCAGCACCAAGTCACCTGGTGCTCCAAGTCACCTTTCAATGGAGGCCTCTGTTTCTTACACCTGGCTTTTTGTCTATTTCTAGACGGGTTTCCTCTTTTTATCCTTGTCCTGGGTACTGGTTATCTGTCTTGTTTCCTGAGCCCAAACCCCATTTTATGAAGCTATTCAGTTACCCCTAAGCACAGGGACTGTAGTTCTGCTCTTCTAACAAAATTCCCATGTATCAGATAACCACCTGCCTCCTCAAGCTGATCAACCACTATTGGGTTTCCTTTGTCAAACTTCATCCCCCTCTTAGGAAACCCACAACGTTCACTGACTTCCTTCAGATCTCAACCATCATCTGCAGTATATGGATCTGTCCCAACCACTCCGTGCTTAATGTACTGGGCCAGACTTCTTCCCTGTATCTTTCAGCTGGGCAAGTCATCAGCCCCAAATTGCCCCATTCTATGGTCTGGATCTACTGGCAAGACTTGGCCATGGTGATATGGCGTGGGTATGTTGCCATGACTGTAGACAGTGAATGGAAGGGTCTCTTGGAAGGTCTTTTAGGTGGGGCGACACTTGTGCTGAGTCTTGAAGAATAAGTGGTCCGTCAGCTTGCCAGTGGGAGGAAAGGGCACTGAGAGAAAGACATTTCAAATAGAGGGAAGAGCAAAGGTGTGCAAGCATGACGTGACCTTAAGCCACAAGCAGTGCAGTGCAGCAGGAGGGTGACGTACTGGATGAGGACTGGCAGAAACGATGCTGGAGAAGTAAGAGGGCAAACGGAGGAGGAATTTATGTGCCATGTTAAAGAGTCTGGACTTTGTCTTGAAAGCAATGGGGAGACACCAAATGATTTTAATTGGATTAATTAATTTGATATACATGTACAGATATTTTAGAGCCATAATTTAAGTAAATAGAGTGGGAGGTGGAGATTGAGAGTGCAGACAGGCAACCTGGTGGGAGACGATTGTGATGTTCCAGGCAAGCGTTCACGAAATAATGAATTCAAGTAAATGGCAGTGGGGGAAAAAGAGAAGAGTCATATAAAAGACTGGGAGAAATCTTTTTGAGGTAGAATTGATTAGACCTGGTGGCATATTAGCCAGAGAAGGTAAGGAGGAGGGAGGAATCTAGAATAAGTCCCAGTTTCTAGATCAGATCAAGGGATACATTCGTCTCTTAGACAAGCAGTTTGCCTCATGGTGGTTAACGTGTCAGATACTGGATTTCTCTAGGGATGTGGTCCTGGTAAGACCCAGGGATGACCTGTAGGACAGAGAGCACAGCACAAAGGGGACTGGAAAGCCAGGCAGGCACTGCGACAAAAGCATCAATCTAAAGTAGCTAGGCAGAGAAAAAAAGCCAAGTACAAGACTATAAACCCCAAACCGGAAGATTCTAAATGGAGAGTACAAGTCAGAGATTCTCTGAGCTACTCTGACACCTAAATTACGGGTCAAGGAGGAGAGATGATGAATTCAATCTGGGGCATGCTGAGTGTGAAGCATCTACTAGCCAGCCCAGCGGAGATGTTCAGTGGACAGTTGGATTTACGGTCCTGTGCAAGGGAATGAGTTATCAGCATGTAGGCTGGACCTAGTCCATGGGGATGGGTGAGGTTGCCCAGCATGAATGTAGTGTTCTGGGGACGGTTCGTCCATACTTGTGTCCTCTTTCTTGTCCCCCTAAGACATTCTAATTCTCTCTCATCATTCCTCTGCCATTAGGAGCTCCTTTGACTTCTGCTTGTTACACTGATCCACTCACAGCTTCTTTGGAGCCCCTACAATCCTCCTTGAGCCTCCCTTTGCTGTTCTGATCCCTTCTATGCCTCCCCTGTGAGTCTTCAATTATCTCTCAGCTTTTCTGAGTCCCTCAAATCCCTTAAATCTCAGCTGTGAAACGCATACTATTCTTAGTAGGCATGCCCCTTTTGAAGTCAATGGGAATTTACAAACAACAACAATAAAAAATAAACACGATCCATCTGCCATAAAACATTGATGCAATTTAAGAGAAAACTAGAAGTGGTAGTTTTTTAACTACAGTATCTAATCTCTCCTTCTTTTGAAAGAATAATATCTAGTAAAGATTTTAGATCATATTTTCCCCCATCATTTCTATATTTTAAGTTTAATCTAAATTGTTCTCCATTAAAAAGGGGTCTCAAGTCAACCACTCTATGTAAGGTCAAGAATTGTACACATCTCTCCATGCCCCAAATCAGATTCTGTAACTAGTAACTGGAGGTAAAGGGAAATCAACTTCTGCATGAGTTTTGAACAGCAGAATTTCAATCGATATTATTACAAAATGGTTGTAAAAGTCACATAAAGCCAGGTTTGGGATCATGAGGTTGATGAGCACTTTTGGTGCATTTTTATTAAAGACACTCATCAAGTCATGAGCCACATTTGAAGTTGGGTGTCTATCAATTACACTTTAAACTTGCTTTATGTGCTGTGAGACAATGAATTACTTTAACTTGCATTTATAAAAGACAGAATGGTATGTTGGAAAGGTCCTGAAATTTAGAGGCATGAGTATCTGTTTTCTAATTCACTTCTGAATTCTTTGGAAGCAGTGTGTGTGTGTGTGTGTGTGTGTGTGTGTGTGTGTGTGTATTTTGGAGAAAGAAATACCATTTCATGATCATTTAATGTCTTCAAATCATATCCCAACCTGAATTACAGATATGATTTCCAGTCCTTAACCACTATGAAGTATTATTATCCCATTTTATAGGTAAGAAAACTGAGGCCAAAAAGTCTAAGTGGAAAATCTAATTTTTCAGGTCTACTTAGAAAATAAACAGTCACTTGTGGATCCAGACTCAGGGTTCATATGCTTAGTAAGACTGCAGTCTCTTCTTTGTACACCACTGCTTTTCCTATAAACGGCCCCTTTTACTAATAAGCTATGTTAAAGCCTTAACATTGTTAAGCCTCAGTAATCTAGTCTTTAAAATGAGGATACAGGCACCTGTGTGGCTTGGTTGGTTGAGTGTCTGACTCTTGATTTCAGCTCAACTCATGATCCCAAGGTGTGGGACTGAGCCCTTCACTGGGCTCTGTGCTGAGCATGGAGTCTGCTTAAGACTCTCTCTCTCTCTTTCTCCCTCTGCCCCTCTCCCCTGGTCACATTTGCACACACACACTCTCTCTCTCTGAAATACAAAAATTAATAAAATAACAAAATGACAGTCATTTGTATGTAAAACTGTTATGGGGATCGAAGGAGGAAATGTATAATTAAGTGCCTGGCACATAGTAAGTGCTCACAAAATTGTATTTATTTTTTGGTAACTGAGGATCTTAGAAGTGAAGTATCTTAGTTTTCATTAGTGGGATATAGTATAAGCAGATGAATCACAGAAACCCTTTCATACTCCTCCATGTGAAAAGGGGTTTCTGCATCTTAGAAGAGACACTTTTTGTCTGTCTAGAGTTTTCTAGCTGACCCTAGAGGGATGCCATCAAGTGTTCATTCACTCTACGGTAAATAACAGTATTAAAGTTCTTTTTGTGCTTTTATTTTAACTAGTGGTTCAAGAATATGTTTAGTTAACTTGTGCCCCTGTTTATCACTATGCTGCATCAGCAAAAAATCAGTAAGGAACATTAATTATCAAATGTGCCAGTTTTGTGGCCATTAAGTACCTCATTAGATTCTGTTTTGGAAACTGCATTTATGAGCATCTTTACAGAAAAGAGCACACTGTGATTGGCACTGCTTAACCGTAGCATAATCTGAAGCAAAATCACCTATTTAATGCACCTCTTTTATTATTATTATGCCACAAAACAACAAAATGATAATTTTTTTTTGGTAAGCATAACTAAAAAAAATGTACAACATCTGCCTCCAAACACGTGCCTTGTTTAAGGGGAAAACTACAATCTTCATATAAAAAAAAAAAAACGACTTTGTAGATGAAAAAAAAAGACATATCTTGAAGATCAACCTATAATTTTTGTTTTGTATTTAAGCTCCTTGTTTGAATGGTGAAGCTTGTCTACACCTATAATCATCCTTCCTCATTGTGCTTGCTGGAATGTGGGCAAAACTGGTCTCTGTTGACAGGTTTTATATCATATTGTCCTTATAGGCACTGATTTTTTTTTTTTTTTTTTTTTTTAGTAGTGGTTAGCATGAAAATCTGATATGCTTCAACTGGGAAGGCAAAAAATAGGAAAGAGAAAAAAATAAATTAAAACTACGTTTAAAATATATGATATTGCCTAACCTTTTCTCCATTAGGGAAACTATAGCTGCAAAAAAGATTAAATACAAATTTGCTTTGCTTTTAAACCTACTTAAGAAGCACCTATCCTATCTGTCCATATAAATTCCAATGGAAAACATCATGACATGCAATTACTAATCTCAATGTACACAGCTATGCCTCGGGGACTCGGTGGTTCATATTTTACTGTTCCGTAATCAAATACAAAACTAATGAGTAAAAATATGCTTCCCCCAATAAATTTCCAGCACCTGGACAAGTGTCTGACAGGGAAATGGAGGGTGCGCACACAAAATTCATTCTGCAAAGCTATTAAAGTGTTATACTTGCCAACAAGTGTTCATTAAACAAGAATGAAGGATCTTTATGCCAGTTTCTTACCAAAGGCTTTTTAATATTTTAATGGAGAGTAAAGACTATTTATCTGAACTCTGATCAGTTAACGTTCAGATCTGTTATGAAGAAACAAGGAGTCCTTTATAATACCTTTCATAAAAATCCACTTTGCAATGTTTCAAATAAAGACTAAGGACTGTAAAAGATTATGCTGCATATAAACAAAATCAGTATCGTTTTGAAATTATATGGTTATCCGTGGAACTCTTTAGTACATTAGAATCATGCTGTATTTTTATTTAAAAAGTGGTTAACAAAATCCAGTATACAAATGGAAAATGGGACTAGAGGTGGCATCTCAGCCATGTGACTTTATCCAGGCCCCAGAAAGCAAGTAGCACAGTTAATGGGGCAAATGATGGGAGTGGATGGCTCTTCTGCCATCTAGGACTTGAGGAAGGAAGGGGACCATCTAGGACTTGAGGAAGGAAGGGGAGGGAAGGGAAGGGAAGGGAAGGGAAGGGAAGGGAAGGGGAGGGGAGAGGAGGAGAGGAGAGGAGAGGAGAGGAGAGGAGAGGAGAGGAGAGGAGAGGAGAGGAGAGGAAAGCAAAGGATGGGTGTTTGCACATACTAAGCTTACCCTTATACATGCCTAGAAGGCAATCAAAGAGATACGATAGAGCAGGAGCAAGGTCTCATCTAATTTATTTTTTCCTTATTCCAAAAAAGAGATTAATAATACAAAGAGTAGTGATGGTAATAATAATCCTTAAGCTAGCACTTACTAGACACTATGTGCCAAGAACTGTTCTAAGAATTTTACCTTTATTTTCCTACATAGTCCTCAAAATAACCCAATGAGAGAGATACTATTATAAACCTTATTTTGCTGATGAGAAAAGTGGACAAGTGAACCTCAGAGACATCATGCCGCTAGTTTGTGCAGGAGGCGAGATTCAGATACAGGCAGTTGGCACTATAACCAGACATTTGACCAAAAGTATCAGGAACGTCAGGAGCAAGAGTTAGGAGAGGTGATGCTAATTTGTATTCTTTGTACCCAGATTACCAAAGTGGCCAAAAGCCCAAGGGAAGGGGCATGTTTTATGGAAATGAACCCCATAAAAGGCAGAGGTTGGGACTGCCGGGGCCGCTGATTTCCTTGTGACCTTGCACAAGTTATTTAGCTGCTGAGTTTATGCTTGGGTAATCTAAGATAATAAAGTATAACTAGAAAAAGGCTGGGAGAAATAATGAATACTTTTTGGGATACTTGGAGCTCCCCAGATAAAACATGAAAATGCTAGTGAAAGATACGACAGCATTCCTGGTAAGTTCCCACCTGGCCCCAAAGTGTCTGTATGCTCACATGAAACCAATGACATATTTCTGAACTTACCTCTCAGTGCTGGAATCTGCTTGTTACATAACCTCTGCTAATGATATGTAGGCAATAGGAACACAGTTTCTAAACGTGAGAACCTCACATCTCAGGTTTGGGTTTCAAGTAAGGTCATGCAGTGGGACTATATAAAGCCAGCTTTAGATAGTTATCTTTATATATTATTATTTTTTTTAATGAGAAAAGAGAGAGGGGTCAGAATTTGGATTAATGATTTTGACATTCAGGCCAATGAGCTATTTAGGTCACAGGGAAAATATATTTATAGGCCCATGGCTTTAGTTTCTCAAGAATACTTGTTCCCCAGATCACAAGGGACTGACTGTCTTTTTCCCCCAGGGTCTGTGTTCACAAAACCACTCAGCTGTTAATAGAGAGGTACGGTGAGACCCCAAACTTCACATCCTCACCAAAACCCTCCAAAGCCAATACGATCTCCCATAACTCACGGGCGGATTGCTTTCAGGGTGAAAACCCAGCAGGAATGTTAGCACTGATGTCTGTGAATAAATAGAAGGTTCTGATCTTCCTCCTTGTAACAAGAGGAATCTGAATTTTAAAAACCAATGGGGAAAATAATGACTAACAAAATCCCACTAGCGAGAAAATGCTGGTAAAGAGGGGACAGAGTGGCTAACTGTGATTGTTTTTTGGTAAACATATGCATATACACCGTGGAATGGGAAAATGGGTTTCAATTTCATTTATTGAACTTATTTAATAAACAGACAGTGTGCTCGCTCTGTGCCAGGCACTGTTCTAAGCGCTTACCAAATATTAACTCATTGAGCTTTCTTTTCTGATGCGGCATTAGGCCTAAAAGATCATTTTATCCTGAAACCTGGAACAGAGATAAGGTTGTCTCTGTACATTAAAATGTCTTGCCTTATAAGGAAGCGTTTGACTGCACTAGATTAAACTCATAAAAGCTAATGAAGAGTCCTCCTTAATACACATTTCTTTTTTCCTGTTTGGACTTGAAGTGACAACATTACAGAAACACCCTGCAGGTTTTTATCTAAATAGCATCCTATAAAACAATGTCCTCTTGTCAGTCACCACTAATTCAGCACAGTCAAGCTATAAATCTGTCCAAAGGCCAGCAAAGTGCTTAACTTGGCACATCACTAATAAAATTAGGAATGCGGGTTTATTACATGAACCTTAAGTAGGTTTGGCCAAGATATTAAGATTTTTGCTTATGGCAACCATAGCTAATGTGGATTGGTATTTTCATTATAACACACCCCACAGCACTTCCCAGTACGTCTCAGGTTTCCAAATTAGAGAATAATCTTCCATAGGCTCTCACGCTCACTGGTAGGTGCTGCTGCTGGAGCCCCATCTCTAAAGCCTCACACACTTTAGGGTACTCAAGAATGGTAAAGACTTTTCAATAATGCTAATTCTGCTGAATAAAATTAGAGCAAATTAATTAATACTTCTATTAACGTAACCTGATTTCACTTTGTTCAAGAACAGAAGCACTTATAGGCTTTTAACATGCGCTCAGAAATATCATTTCAGCTCAGGGCAATTTTGAGAAGTGATTTATAAGCAGTTGCAAATGCTTCTAAAATGGTGAGATTTGAGAAAGCTGAATGTATGTTAACCGAAGTTGTCCTGCGGTCTTGGGTGTTTTGTTTTATTTTTTTTTAAATGACGGAAGAACAATAAATATATCCTTTCTCCTGAGCCAACATTCGTTGTGATGGCCTATATTTGCATAGCGATTTAGTTTGCAAACTGGGCTCCTATGCTTCCTGCGAATGGAAAAGACTTTACAAGGTGCATGTTGCGGGTATTATTACCCTCATTTTCCAGATGAAGACACAGAGCAAGGACCAGAGTTGAAAGTGAGAATCAGCTCTCTACCTCGTATCGGGAATGCTTCCCAATATAGCACCTCGTATTTATGAATATTTACAGTCTTACAGAATGTTATCACATCCAGTGGATCCGGACGCCATCTAGAAATGTGTGTGTAGAAGTGTGCATTCACATGCATGCTTTATCTTTTTTTTTATTCTTTATTATTTTTTTGTCTTAATATATCTATTTTCCCTGATCTACGGGTTGTTTGAATTTTCTCTTGCCAATGATACCAGCTTCCTTAGACTTTCCTTTCTTACCAGCCCCGCTGAGGTTGCCTGCATTGGCAGCCTGCTTTATGGTGGCTGCATTATGAGGTTTGAAGTGAACCTGTGCAGGGGGAGCTGAGAGGCTCTCCTTAGCATGCCACAATCTCAAAAACCTGTAGATGGGCAAAGTCACTAAAGTTCACTTCATGAAAAATACAACACACCACAGAGAGCAAGTATGATTGATGCCCGCAGAGCAAACTGTTTATCAGACAAACACATTTTGCAAACTTTGACATAAATTGTTAAGTTGCCTTATCACTCAGACAATGTAAGACTAGCATTTTGTAGGAACTTCCCCCAAACTCTTTAATGACCTCTAAAAAGCTTTATCTTATCACGATCTGATTTGCTACAACAATAAATCATTTACACATAGTTGAAACGAAAAACTAGTATTAGAAATATGGAGTCATTTCCCAAATGTAAGAAGGCTTCAGCACTTGCCTGGCTAGTGTGAGTTGTGAAGGCATGAGAAAGCACTCAATATGCTCAATACTAGAAGATTCCACACGAGTCAGAGTGTTGCAGCCTATTTGAGCCTACCTAGAGGCTAATTACAAATTCGGTAAATCACACAGCCCGCTGCGTTTTCGTCCTTCTTGCTTTCTGTCTTATGTTGTTTATGGGAGGGGTGGGAATAAAATAAAAAAAGAAAGTTAAATTATTCACTTTCTAGTGTTTCTGATATTCGACAATTAAAATGATATCTGCAGGTGGTGGTGTACAACTGGCATTCAGGACAGTGGCGTTCAAATTTGGCTCTGTCTTAAATAATCTGATTCAATTCAACCAAATCAGTAAATAAACATTTATGGGGCACCTACTGTGAGGCAGGCATCGTGCTAGGTATGAGGGATATGAAGATGATATCACTGATGTCAAGGGATCCTAAATTCTGATAAATCACAACTACTCAACACATGGCTTTCCTCATCTCTAAAATAACATAGATGGCCTACATAATTTTTAGGTCTTTCTAATTTTTGTGTGGTTGATGATGATGATGGCTTTGCTAAATCTTGTCTATTTGCTCCTCAGACGGTTTCCACTCTTCTTCACCCAACTCTCTGCCCTGGGAGAATGAGAATGGGCCATTTTGTCCTTTGGCTTTTGTTGTGTCTAGTCAAAGGGAAATCCTCATGGTAGAACAGAAGGAAGGAGAGAGAAGTCAAAATACTTGGTCTTCTGGTTCATCAATTTGCAGAGATGACTTGAACTGGCTGTGTCAGTCACTCTATGGAAGGTCCCTGGTTCTTCAAGGCAGTGTTTCTATGCACCCCTCTCTAACAGGGTCCTGGCAATTGGCCTGTCCTATCCCTTTGGGTAAGAGTATGGCAAGAGCACCATTGTTATTAGCCCCAGAGCCCTGACTATCCCTGTGGCTCCCTTATACCCTGCCCACGAATGTTTAATTAGTAAACTGTCCTGAAGTCTACTTAATTTGAGGGGGCCATCTATTGTCTGCCAGGGCCCTGGCTGATATGCTATTTTTTTTTGTCAGTTGAAATTGATTTTTGAAATCTTGAGAAGTCAATGTAAGGCAGAAATTCTAGGGAAGGGTAGGAGGATAGCAGTTTAGCCATTTCCTTCGGCATAGGAAAGGCATTCTAACATTTCATATATTTTTTTAATTTATTATTCATTTATTTTGAGAGAGAGAGAGAGAGCAAAGGAGGGAGGGGTGGAGAGAGGGAGAGAGGGAATCCCAAGCAGGCTTAATGCTGTCAGTACAGAGACCGATGTAGGGCTTGATCTCACGAACTGTGAGCTCATGACCCCAGCTGAAACCAAGAGTGCGATGCTTAACTGACTGAGCCATCCAGGCACCCCCATTCTAACATATAATTTAATAGAGCTGACAAGTGGAATATGATGAGAGAATCAGGAGCCACAGGGATTTGGTGAGGCTGAACTACATTTCCCAGAATTCCCTTCCTGTTTGTTCCAGGCAATGATGGGTCACAGTTGGAGGATTCAAGTGAACGAGTGGTCACAGTGTTTACATTTTCAAAAGGTCAGGGCAGTATTGCTAGGCAATTTTGTAGTTCATGCTCTTTGTCTACTTATGATTTGGCTTACTTCAATGGTGTGGGGTAGCTGCTGGGCCCACAACTACTCTCTCTTCCTCTGGATTTTCCTTCAACTTCCTCAGCTCCTGGGACAGATGTTAAACTCAGTGAGGAGGGGAACTAACTTCTGCAAAACATGATTAGCAACAAGGTTATAGGCAATAAGAACTGACAGGGGTTCCCATGAAGAGAACTGACCTGTGGGTTCCAGCTTGTTATTGCTTTCCTACATGTTACATCCATCTTTCCTTCTCAGTTCCCTGCCCCTAGGACTTCAAACTCTAGCATAACAGGTAAAGACAGCAGCATTAAACAGCTGTTTAGTTTGTTCCCTTAATTATATAAGAAGGAAATATCTGTAATAAATTTATTTCTCTCTCCCTCTGTCCCACTGGTATACATGCGTGTGTGTGTGTGTGTGTGTGTGTGTGTGTGTGTTTAACATATATATTATATCTAAAACCTTGCAAATATATAGTTATTATATATATCTATATATACCTGTATCTATCTATCTATCTATCTATCTATCTATCTATCTATCTTGTGGGTTCTACTTCTCTGACTGACTCCTGACTTGCTTTTTAGTAGCCTAAGATTCAGGCATGTCCCCTGAAAGTTGGATCTGTTCTTCACATTGTCAGCCAAGAACACATTAGCCAACACAACCTTTACTATCATGCCAAAAGCAAAGAAACATTTCTTCCTAAAATAGCTCATTTGGCAAATGGACATAAAAAATGGGTAAGATTTTTTAATTGAGAAATTATATAAAAATAACTAAGAGAGGTTAATAAACATATCTATTAGCTTGATACACTGAACTTTACCCTGGAGATGCCACAAAAGGAAGATTGAAGTTAATGGATCTGAGAAAACAAAGCTGTGAGAAACCCCTGGGGAGTCAGAAAATGTTTGGACCAGGGTGTCTGCATGTGGGGAAAGTAAAGATGAGCAGCCCAGAGTGGATAAATATTTGTATAATAGTGAAGTAATATGTTGGGGGTGAGATTCTTAGATGTACTTATTACCCATTCCAAAACCACCACGAGGCAGAAAAATATTAGTACCATTTCAGCCCAGTGACAGCCAGCATGATAGGGTGACATCGAGATGGTACAGAGGTCTGTGCCATTAGTGGAAGGTCACAAGTATAGCTATTATTCTCCTTCTTAAAAGTAGTAAACTATTTGGGGTACATAAGCCAAGAAAGATCAAAAACCAAAACTACATGTTTTTTACATATGAAGTGAAATTAATGGGTCAAAGAGAATATGAATTTAAAATAAGCATAATAAACATTCTGAAATAGGTATGTTGGTATATTGATAACATGGCACAATTACAAACTATAAAGATAAATCAACTCAAAATCTAAGAAAAATATGGCAGAAAAAAGAACTTCACAGATCTGTAAAATGGCAGACACATCTCAAAAATAAATTAATGAGTTGGAAGAGTTAATGAGTTAATTAATGAGCTGGTCAAGAGTTTCTCTCAGAAAACAAAGGGGAGGCATAAAAGAAAGGTTACAAGATAGAGAGGATAGAAGAGGAAATACCAAGATACGGGTAATAGAAGACCCAGAAGGAGAGATAAAAGTAAATGAGAGCAAAAATATTTGGTGAAATATCTAAGAATTTACCAGCAATAGAGATGAAACACATCTGATTAAAAAGACTCATACATTACCAAACAATAAAGATAGCAGGGGGAAAAACCCCTATACCTGTACCTATGATAGTTAAGTTTTAGGAGCATCAAAGACAAAAAGCAAAGTCTAAAAGCTGCTAGAGAGAAACAACAGACCAGAAGAAAGGAACGTCTCCAAGCAGACAGAAAAAATGGTCAAGAAAATAGGGACTATAAAGAAGATTTGTGTTCTGTATCTAATGGAATATTGTCAGGTGCTGAAGAATCATGAAAGCTATATTTGCTCTCCTCTTTATTATAGCTCTGTGAGTGTAAGGGACCCTGTCTCCAGCTGGAGTGAAGGCTGCATACTGGCAGCCTTTCCCTATGCACTGGCTTTCTCACTCAGGTCCCCCGATGGCCTGGGGTTTGTTTGTCAGAGCCTCTTCATCTCCCAACACCTACAGCTTGCTGGTCTAAAAGTCCATGGTTGTTTTCTACTGAGAATTTGATTAAATAAACTAGCTCAACAAATTTACCCAATAAACTGGAAATTGAATAAGCCAAAGACATTCTGTCAACAAATATTCATTGTATAAAACACAAAGCACTAGGTCCTATGAAAATGTCAAAATGAGTGAAGCCGAACTCTTGAAAGAAAAAGTAGGAACTAATGGGTTATATGCAAAAAAGTGAAGTTACAAAATATCTTCAGTATCGTTACATGAAGGGGAGGGAGAAGCCTGATTCAGGAATTTAGAGGAACGAGGTGTCACTTTCATTCAAAGTGGTAAGGGAAGTCTTCATGGAAAGAATAGCATTTAGTTTTGGGTTCTAAAGAAATGATTTCAATAGGCAACAAACTGGTGCTTGGATTCCAGGTGGAAGAAATAGCAGAAGCTCAGGAGAAAGGAGACTGAAACCATCAAAAAGCCAAGTGTGGCTGGAAGGGAGGGTTCACAGGGGATAGTAGGAGATAAGTCTGAAAAGACTGGGTGGGTCCAGATTGTGGAGGACTTCAAAGCAAAACCAAGGTGCTGGACTAAATGTAGTGGGCATGCAGACCACTGAAATTATATCAGCCAGAGAAGAGCATGGTGAAAACCAGATGACTGAATGAAGGTGAATTTTGCACTGATGAAAATATATATTGGTTGGAGAAATCTTGGAGTCAGAAATAAGACCACACTAACTTGAGCAGAGAAATAATTAGATCATAAACTAGGAAGATGGTAATAGACAAGAAAATGTGAAATGAGATGGTGACTACTTGGCTATTGGTCAGGTATGGGTTTGAAGAAAAGAAAGATAGAGGTCTGAAGGGATTCCTGAAAAACATCTACAATGCCTGAAGTATAAGGCATTAATGTTTAATCCTGGTTTCAATAGATGGGAATACACACACACACACACACACACACACACACACACACACACATTTTTCCACTCAGGAACCAAGTCAGTTTTTCACGAACACCTGTTCTTTGCAACTTTTTGACCAAAAAGGATTTTATCCAAAGTATCCAGATATTTTGAACTCTGCCTCTCCTCATCAGCTGACAGATAATGACTAGAGAAGCCAATCCAGTTTGATTATTTTGAATCAGTTACCTTTAACAAAGTTCAATTTAACATTTTGACAACATAAAAGCAACCAAAACTCACCCTGAGTTCCCAAATCTTCCCAGGCACTTGGATTTGTGAAAACTGCAAAGACAAGGCAGGGGTGGAACCTTATTTTGCAAGTGAAAACTCACAGTGAATGATATAAAGTGAATTTACTTCAATTTAATATGGATAATCATATGCAGGTCTAGAGTCTTTATATTTTATAGCTCTCCTTAATTCCACATCTTCCTACTGCAGACAGTACAGACATAAAACATTTCATCACTGTGTTTAGGGATTTTTTTTTCCTTAAAAAAAATAGGAAAGGAAGGAGAAAAAATGTTCTTCCCTAATAGCATATTTTCTCCAAATTCCCAGCTATATTATTTACAGTGATGTTTTCTATGTCAGGGTTACAAAACTGCACTGACGTGTCTAATTGAGAATAAACTGAGAAATGCACAATGAAGGGAGCAATACTAGAAAGAGAGCCGTGGCTTTTTTTTTTTCAGGCTCCATTTTAGACAGATAAGTGTTACTGATAAAACGAACATTTTACTACTAAATATTTGCCGTGTTGCATTTAAATCACATCAACTGCCAGCTCTTCGCTCTAAAGGAACAAACGTTATCACCCCCTTAGTATTAACCATGTGTTTTGCCTTCATGGAAATATCACCATAGTTAAGGTACACATGGTGTGGTGGGGCCTGGGTGTGCTCATACACCTGCACACATATATATACATAGATTCTACTGTATATCAGCAACCACCCTGGTTATCAAAAGTTAATGGACTCTGAAATTGATACAATTCCAATATCGCAGCTCATAAAAATCAGAGTGATATTTTATTTGTGACCTACATCATTCACATTTAAGATCCAGAGGGAATTAGGGCACCCTTCTGCATTTCACCTACATAACTGTTTCATTCATTTTTTGGATGATGTCCCTTTTAAAATTGTGGTGAGATACACATAATATAAAGTTTGCCATCTTAACCATTTTTAAGTATACAGTGTGGTAGCGTTAAGAACATTTACATATTGTGGAACCGATCCTCAGAACTCTTTTCGTTGTGCAAAACTGAAACTCTATACCCATGAGACAATTCCCATTTGCCTCTCCCCTTAGCCTCTGGTAGCCACCATTCTACTTTCTGTCTCTATGAATTCGACTATTCTAGGTACTGCATATAAGTGGAATCATACAACATTGTCTTTCTTGTGACTGGCTTATTTCGCTGAGCATAACATCCTCAAGGTTCATCCATGTCATAGTATGTGCCAGGATTTCCCACATTTTTAAGGCTAAATAATATTCCATTGTGTAGATACACAATATTTTGTTTATCTGTTCATGTGTTGATGGACACTTAAGTTGCTTCTGCCTTTTGGCTATTGTGAATACTTTGCAAAGATCATGGGTATACAAATATCTGTTTGAGCTCCTGTTTTCACTTCTTTTGGGTATATAGCTGGAAGTGAAATTGATGGATCATATAGTAATTCTATTTTTAACTTTTTTGAGGAACTGTAGTACTGTTTTCCATAGAAGTCGCATCATTTTCTATTTCTACCAACAGTGCACAAGGGTTTTAACTTCTCCACAACTTTGTCAGCACTTGGTATTTTCTATTTTTCTTCTTTTTTCTTTTTCCTTTTGTTTGACAGTAGCCATTCTAATGGGTGTGAGGTTTGGATTTGCATTTGCATTTCCTTAAAGATGTTGAGCATCTTTTCATGTGCCATTGGCCTATATGATACCTTTTGACTTACTGACCAAAACAAGCAGGAAGGCAAGGATGGGAAAGAAATTTCCCAAATTTTTCAGGACTTTGGAGTGGGAATCAACAAACATTTATTGAGTATATCCTCAAGACAAGACTCTGGGCTAGGGTTAGGGATTTTTAAAAATTAATAGTATAGAGGAATTTGAGAGGAGTCTGCCAGCAGGAATCTGGTGGCAAAGACAATGTGCATAAAAATGTGCATTGACTCTCCTTGTGACCTCAGATCCCGTGAAGAATTTCTAGTACTGGGACATCATATGCGTCATCTTACATAATTTTTTTTTAAACAAACGAACACACTCATTCTTTATATGTGTGATCTTCAAAAGAACACTCCAGAGCAAACTTTTTATGCTTTTTCCAAGCGATGAGCTTCAACATGGATCAACATACACCACACTCTTGTAAGTCTTCTGAAAACAGTTGCCTTTGAAGAGGTGTGAATTTCCCTTACTTTCCCTAAAAGGGTGTTAACTTCAAAAGGTGACCTGGTGAGTGTTAAAAAATTAACACATTTAAGTCAGTAGCCAAAACATCACCCTCAGATCTGTGAACCTGAAATTTAACTGGTAGACTGAGCTGACTCTGATACGGATGCCAAAAAAGTCATCACTCAGCACTAATCTGGACCAATGAAAATTTGCTCTTCCCTTAGGTTGAGGGGAGGAAAGCATTTGGAGGATGGTGATGTTAGCAGGGCATAAAAGCAGAAGGCAGCTAGTTATAAAATCTTCTAGACCTTTCTAACCCCTTAAACTTGCTTTAAAAGCTGCTTTACTGCGGAGAATGTGCACTTTAGCTGGCAATCATAAAAAGAAACCTCTTTTTATTAAGAGTGGAATTGTTTATTTGTGGAGAAAATTGACTGAAATATCTTTGCTGGGCCCCATCCCCTCCCTTCTCTCCTTGTTACTCACCCAGTCAGGACACAAACATAGACATTTTTTCCCCCCTCCAGTTCCCTGTTGCTCTGTACAGCATCCACCGATATGTCGCCTGGCTCCCCTCTTCTCTCTGTAGTCCTTGTTTGGAAATGATCCTAACTACTAGATTCTGGTCAACAGAAGGGTAGCAAATGCAGAAGTACTGCTGTCAGGCTCCACATCAGGGACTTTTAATGCTAAAAGGAACTCTCGGAGGGCACCTGGACCTACCCTTCTGCCTCTGGGCATGACTGCACTTAGCTGATGCCATTACAAAGGCTTTCATGCCACATAGAGGCAAGACATCAGTAGGGTTGTGAAATACTAGGAAACATCAGGAGCAGAAAAAGAAAGCTGATGTGTAACAGAAGTACTGGAAATTAAAAAAAAAAAAAAAAAGGTTTCTGAAAGAGTTGGAGATCAAGAGGCCGTGACCCAAGCTATGGTTTGCTAAAGCTCTAAAGCAGTAGATAGTGCCCGAGTGTTTCTAAAAGGGAAAGAACTGGCTGTTGAGCAGTCTCCTTAGTCACTGCTCAGAACTCTGACAATCACACACACACACACACACACACACACACACACACGGATCCAAGCCCTGCCCTACAGCCCACTGAGAGCTTTACCCTGGAGATATTTCTAAACTGCTATCCCTGCTCATTCACCAGGTCGTTCATTCCTTCATTCCACAGAGATTTATGAAGTGCTAACGACATGTTGGGCACTTTGCTAGGTGCTGAGAGAAGGGGGATGAATATGACCTTTTAACTCCACGAAGGGTCTTACAGGTTAGATGGGAAAGGACCATCTACCTACGAATTACAATGCAAAGTGGTAAGTACAGCATCATGACAGGGACAGAAGCAAACAGAGGAAGAGAGACACTATGTCTCTTGGTGAGTCAGTGAAGAAGCTTTTTGGAGGTTTTCCTTTATCATTTTATTATCTCTCTCCTGATGTGTTCCTCCATTAGCATTCTCACCGGCCCACGGGCCTCTTCCCTTCTCTACCTTCTCTACTGCTGTGAGTTTGGAGCCCAGGAGAGAGACAACCTAGGGATATGAGGGATGTATGCTTGGTTTTATTTAATTTGTTAGTAGGTATTAATATTTAGTGAGCTCTTACAATGTGCCAGGCACTTTTCTAAGCAATATACATGAATTATGCTATTGTAATCCTTGCAGCCCCCTTATGAGGTAGGTCCGTTTTCCATCATCATTTTACAGGTGGGTAATCTGATGCATAAAGATGTTACATAACTCCTTAAGGTGGCAGACTAAGGGGTCGGGGAGCCTGGATTTTAAGCCAGTACTTTGTGGGTGGCTTAGTCAGTTAAGCATTCGGCTTCAGCTCAGGTCATGATCTCCAGTGCATGAGTTCCAGCCCCACATTGGGCTCTGCACTGATAGTGCGGAGCCTGTTTGGGATTCTCTCTCTCTCTCTCTCTCTCTCTCTCTCTCCCTCTCTCTCTCCCTCCCACTCTGTGTGTGTGTGTGTGTGTGTGTGTGTGTGTCTCTTTCTGCCCCTGCCCCCAAATAAGTAAACTTTTAAAAATTGATTTTAAAGCCAGGCGTTTGGCTGCGGAGTTAATGGGCTCACGAGTTGTGAATGGAGTGGCTGACCGAATAAGATGAGCTAGGTGCAGTCAGAAGAGAAGCAGGCCAAGCCGGGACATTGAGGAATATACATATTTAGTTTGCAGACCCAGGTGGAGATGGGAATAAAGATGGCCCCAGTAAAGGTAGAAAAGGTGATGGGGGCCTAGAGGTCGTGCTGTCCTGAAAGCTCAGGGACGAGAGAGCTCTAAGAGGACACAACCCCAGGCAGCTTGTGTTCTGAAAAGAGCACTGAAGGGGGGTGGGGGCGGGAAGTGAAGACTTCCCCAGGTCCCAGCCATTGCACTCACATTGTGTGGGCTTGGAAAGGTCACTTAACCCTCTGAGTCCTCGTTTCTTCATTTTCAACACTGATGGTTTTTATGTACTACAGAGGTTGTTATAGGGCTTTTGTCAGAACAGCTTTTGTGACCATCTTGAATATAGTATAAAATGTTCACTATGTGAACAATATGTTTATTATTATACCATTCTTCTGAAACTGACTTAGTTCAAACACTAGTGAAAATTGCCCTTAAGTTTCCTAATTTTTACTTTAAATATATGCATAACTGTATATTTTATCCCTTATGACCTCTATGAGTAAAGCTAATATGAAATCATTAATCCTTATGACTATTAATATCTTAAATTGTTAATGTACGCATGCATTGATTAAAACTTTGAGTGCTTTTGTAGCAAGTTTTGAGTAAAGTTCTGATTGTTCTATTCGAATGAAAACTATGTCCAACTTATGATTTCTTCATAAAGGAATTTGCATCTAGACCAGAAATCTCTCTGTAAACAAGTAACTATAGTACAATGGTTCTGAACGAGGGGTGGCTTTGCCCCTCCATGGGACCCTTGTTAATGGCTGGAGATATTTCTGGTTATTACAATTAGGTGGTGGTGTCAGTGGCATCTTCTCGGTAGCAGTCAGGGAGGCTGCTAATCATCCTACAATGCACAAGACAATGTCCCCTCCCCCACCTCAACAAGAAATTGTTCCGCCCAAAATGTCACTAAGGCTGCAGTTGAGAATGCTGCTCTCATACAATGAAATCGGGCCTGTAATAGAGAGTTGGAAAGATGACACAAAGGAGGAAGTGCTAACACATTTCCTGAGAAAATCAGCAAGTGACCCTTGGCCTTAATAAGTACATTTAGATCTTGTACAATTCATACCAGAGATAATTCCCATTTCACTAAAATTTTTTAAAAAAATGTTTATTAATTTATTTTGAGAGAGAGAGAGAGAGCATGAGCAGGGGAGGGAGAGAGAGAGGATCCCAAGCAGGCTCCGTGCCTCACTATCAGCACAGAGCCCGGCACAGGGCTCCATCTCATGGTTCCTGAACTGAAACCAAGAGTCAGATGCTTAACCAACTGAGCTGCCCAGGTGCCCCTCACTGAAACTTCCAAATGACGCTTGCATGTTTAAGCAGCTATACAAGCTATCCAAAGCTGTTAGCACAACACACTTGAATGGGAAATTTTCCTGAAGTACTTTTGTGCCACGGCTTAGACTATATTATATATTAATTCACTAGTACCTAATTACTTTGTATCATATCTGTCAGGGATTAAGAAAATCAAAACCACTGTAGATATTTTGAAAAGAGACCACTGGTCATTTAGATGATGGAAGAGCTGAAAAGCCAAAGAGGAAATAGCAAGGCAACCAAGAGATTGGTGGGAAGCCATGACCACCCTCAGGGGTGGAGGAAACAAGAAACGCTGATGTTACTAGACCTGAAACTAGTGAAAAACATTTTGGGCTAGAACCACAGACTGGCTGCCTAGCAGAAGCTGGAATGGGGAGGGAGGGAGTTCAGTCAAGTAGGAGCCAGAGCAATGGAGGAAATCTAAGACAGCCAGAGATGTTACCTTAGAAGGTATCAGAGGGAGAAATACCCCAACTTCTCCCCTGGTCTTTCCTTCCCACCCTCAGTCTTCTTGCAGTCCCTCCTATTGGCTGAAACTATCCAATAACTAGTAAGCAAGGGATTCTGGGAAATGCAGTTCCTTGTAACAAAGATGAAAGCAAGAGAAGGGTTGAGAATGAGTAACAGGCAAACATCTGGCACTCACATCATTGCTAAGAGGATAAAGGAATACATATCCCATAAAAAAAAGTGGTATTAAACCTTAATTATATTTTAAATAAATAATAATTACTCAAATATGTAATCAAAATGGCTGAGACATTTTTAGGTTGGTGGTGAATGACAAAGATGCTCTCTAAAGTTTACTCTGCAGCTTGTGACATCTAAGATTTAGTTTTCTTGTAGTCAAAAAAAAAAAAAAAAAGGTGAATATACAAGGCATTAGTCATTAAACAGAATCATCACTTACTTTACTAAAGAGAACCCAGCCTTGTGACTATGCGTGAGAGTATAGTTAAGTGTTCAAGTAAAAGCAGATCAATGGGAAATGTGTGTCTGTACATCTAATTAAATACAGTTGTCATAATTACTGTATTATACTGCATATTGTGATATGGAAGCAGTCTTATCTGAGTACCTGCGGTCATGAGGTTACAAGGAAGCAAAAGTTGACATAATATGAAAATATTCTTTAATGTACTGAGCACTTTCAATTAATTCTCACACAAACATCCTAACCAAAGTTGGCCCAGGATGTCTCCCTTCCAGAAAAGTTAAAACTTCTATTGGTAGGCATTTCACTAGCTGTCAAACATTGTACCAAAGAAGGAAAACAAAACAAATTACATTATGGAGTGAAATAAAATCTTAAAAAATTAAAGTTGATGACAATGATGTTGGGTAACATTCTGAATGCCAATGCCAATGTCCAAAACCAATGACAAAAGACAATCTTGTAGAAATAAACCAGTTACCAATTAAAGAAGAGAAATGGACAAGAAGAGTAAATGGAACTTCAAATGAGGATGATTTTAGTATTTAAGGATAAGAGAGGCCTCTAAGAAAACTGGAGTTTCCTGAATATAACCAAAATTTTTAATGATCTCATAGTAGGTCAAATTTGAAACAAATGTTCAATCAGGCTATCATGAAATTTGTTTGAAAAACATCACCCCCAAAGTAAACATCTGATCTATCCTTGGCTCATTTTAAGAATTAAAGCTAGTTGGGAATATAATTAATTGAGTGGTGTTATTTAAGATAAAATAGTGTACTTTCACATATGCTAGATTCCATTTCAATATGAAAGCATAGTAAAATGCTTTTTCACTATTGCTTATGAAAATTTGGTCCCCATTTAAAGTGGATTCCCTGTAAGTGGCTTCCTCTTGTACAAATCATCCTCAAATAGAAAAGCTGTGCTCGTCCTCTCATGGCACTAGAGCATCATTTGTTTATGTTTGTCTCCCACTCTAAACACCGAGTCCCTGGAAATAGGGACAGTGACACAGGCGGTCACTTCAATATCACTGCAAAGTACCATCTATAGCTTTTCTAGTGCACAGATTGGTCCAAAAGCCAATTGCTACAACTTTTAAAAGGCGATCGAAATAGGAAGAGATAATAGAGGAAGCAGACTCATAAAATGTTCTGGCTGAAAGGGACTTTAAAATCATCTAGTGTCCATCCCCCTCATTTTACCATTGAAGAAACTGAAGAGTTGAGAGCCATAACTTGTCCAGTGTCATGCCACTAGCTAGTGGCTGAGTTGTTACTTGAAACCAGGTCTCTAGACTCCTGTCTAGAACCTCCTTCCAAATAGCACTTCAGCAATCGTAGCAGGTGATGAACTCTGTGCAGCTGAAGGAAGCATTGTGTACGTCAGTGACCTAGTAGGCACTGGCAGAACTCTCTGCAACTTGCAGGTACATTATGGCACAGCAGTGACGAACTCAGGCTCTGGAGGCTGACTGCTTGGGTTTTAATGAGGTTTTGCCACTTCCTAACTGAGTGCTTTGGGCAGCTACCTAGTCTCGCTGTGCCTCAGTTTCCTCAATATTTTCTGAGCCCCTACCATGTGCCACAAGATAATAGCCTCTACCACAGAGGGTCTACATTTAGCTAATATTTATGTAAACTACTTAGATTATGGCTTGGTTCACAGTAAACTGTCAGCTGTTCCAATGTGAAATATCAAGGAATTAGCAAGTCGGTATTACAGATTGGAAGCACAGCAGAAGGAGTTGTGTAGAAAAACCATCTACATTAACTGACCAACTGATAGCCTGAGGCTGATTAGATAACGTCAGAGGCACCTAGGTGCTATGGACTTACTCTTCTATGGGATCTGTCCTATGGATTTACCTGTTTAAGTTGAAGATTCAATAAACCTATATACTTCAGGGTCTTTCTCAACTCTCACCTCTTTATTTCCCCTTCAAAGTCTTGAGTTAAAAACTAATTCAGATATTATTAACATGCCAGAACAGATCACATTCATTAGTCTGGTTTTCTGACAGGGAGCAACTTAGACCAACTTAGAGTTGATAGACAGGATCAGCAAAGCCTTGAAGAATTGAAGGTGTGGCCAGAAGCAGCCCTGTTTGGCTGATGCAGTTAAACCACCACTTAAAATACACGCTACACACGCATGGATATATGTACACAAACCAACACAGCACTTTGCATTCAGCTTTCCTATCCCATGCTGCAGATTTTTAAGTTCACGCATGCCAAATTTCGCCACACATTTTCTCAGTAAGGTATTGGTGAAAGGAAATATATCTCTAAGGCCAGCAGAATTGAGACTTTCTATTTAATAAAAACAAAACAAAACAAAACAAAACAAAACAACAACAACAACAGAACGTTTGTTGAATAAATCTAGCCTGGTTTCTCTGAGATCCAGATCCCATGCTAATTTGCATCTTGTCTCAATCCTATTCTTGAACATTTTTTCCTGATGAGTAGATTCTTCAAACTTGCCTAGACTTCCCTTCAAGTTTCTCACAAGAAATGCCAGGTAACCAGCTAAATTACAAAATGAGAACCTGAAGGAAACAGACAATCCTACAGGTATGTCTTCAATCCCTCTATCCTAGTCCATTAGACTAGGCAGTGCTAATACCATTTTATTCTCTTTTTGGAAGTTGCAGAGAAAAATACCCAAACTATTATAAGATCAGTCCTCCATGGGGGGTGGTGGAGGGAACTCATTCCAGAAGTCTCCTTTTAGAGGATTCTTGAGGACTGTGAAATGCTCCTCCTAAAAACTAGAGAAGAGAGGACACAAAAGACTACAACTGAACATCCGATGCAAATGGAATTAACTGTGAAAAGCTCCAGGGAACAAAGAAAATCCAGTTAGGCTTTTGTTTTTCTGTAAATATATCAATCATTCTTTCAACATTTATTGAAAGGCAATGGAGGGTGTGGCTAAGAGCTTGGGCTTTGGAGTCAGATACATATGGAGTCAAGTCCTGGTTCCGCCACTTTCTCAGTGTGAGATCTTGGGTATGTTGCAAGCTTCTCTGAACCTCTGTTTTATTGACTGTAAAATGAGGATACTAGGGTACCTATCTCATAAGATGGTGAGGACTAATCAGATAATGCAGACCGTGTACCTAGCATTGTTTTTATACCCTGTAAGCATTAATTTGCTATGTGCATACTGAGAGAGTATTGGACACAGGCAATTAATGGAACCAAGTGTCCAGTGCCTTGAAGGTTCTAGCTGGAAGAATAGGAAATTGACAGTACACACATACACACACACATCTCTCTATTTCTCTCTCTCTATTTGTCTAACTACCTACCTATCAATAGTTACAGATATATAATATATATATATATATATCTTACAAGATCAATAGGTACAGATATATAAC
>NW_024412388.1:74712969-74826210 GCF_014898765.1 Herpailurus yagouaroundi
GGCTCGAACCTATGAACGGTGAGATCATGACCTGAGCCGAAGTCGGACTCTTAATCAACTGAGTCACCCAGGCACCCCTCAAGAAATATATTTTAACAAAGAGTGAATATATATGCTAAGAGACCCTGACACAAGGTTAGGTGACTTGTTGGGTCAGAGCTGGCACGTAGGGAAGCCAAGGGTTTGGTCTTCCAACTCCAAGGTTAGTGATGAATTCTGCCTAGATTTTAGGATTTAAAATACACAATCTTTCTGTCCATAAAAACACCTTTCTCTTTTTTGCACATTTACAATGATATGGATATTTACAATGATATGGATATTTACTAGCCAAATAAAACAGCCAAGTCTCCTTGACTAATTGGTCTGTACTTCTGAGGCCTTCAGGAGATAAATACACCTCAAAATACTGGGACAAGTGATTCAGATACTACAGTTATCATCTAAAATAGCTCAGTGTTTCTTTAGTTAAAAGGCAGGAACAAAGTCATTCAAAGAGTAGAGAAAATATTTTTATTTTTATTTTTGGAAGGTTTATTTGTTTGGTTCCTCAAAGTAAAAATGCCCCAAATTCCCACACAAGCAGAAACATAGCTAAGCTGCATGGTTCTGTCTTGAGTATGCAAATATCACAGCCCAGTCTTATGTCAGCTTGAAAGATAATGTCATGCAGAAAATTAAGACCATCTGATGAAATCGTGTTATGAAATGTGGCTTGAGAGAGCAGCTTTTTGTGTGTTAAGATTTGATATATTTTCACACCAAAACTCAAATGAACAGGCAAAGGAGCCTCAATTAATGCAAAATTTGAAAATTTCAGACAAATTTACAAGGTGTTTACTGAGGAGGAAAGGGAGGGGGGACATCTTAAATACTGTCTTCTTGTAACAGCCTCGATTTTATGTTATGTGTCTGAGGAACCGAATGCCTCAGCTTTTCATTTAGAGTTTTGAATTTAATCTGATGGCAGTTTGGATATAATAATGATGCATTTATTGTTAATTTCCTTAAAGCCTTACTATCTAACAATGTAGACCATTATCACCCCAAATACTTTCTGTGCTTGTAGGGATTTCCATATTCTACAGTGCACAGAAGCTGACTCCAAAGCAAGGCTTAAGAGGAATATATGAGAAGCAAGAATATATTTCCTTAGTAACTAGCTGGGTTTTTTTTTTCCTCTTTTTTTTTTTTCCATCTTTGCAGACCTGTTTTCCAGAAGATGGGAAGGAGACTTGACAGGACTTTATTGGTTCATAAATTAACTTGGTAGATTTACAATCATTACTTGGAATGCCAGGAACTCTTTTTAGGAACTTATTTTCAAGAGAGAGAAAAAAAATAATGTTTAACTCAGAATATGAAATTGGCACTGCAGTTCGCCTAGAAGATGGGTTAGTTTGTTTTTCACCTATGGTCCTGCTCTCATCTGCCATTGGCACAGTTATTTCTAGCCCAAGGGAATATTTAAACAGATATTCACAGTTACTTTTCTTTCCAGTATAAATGAATAAACAATAAACCATCATGAACCATGTGATCACTGAGGTGTAGTCAGTCCAAATTGTTGGCTTCTCTGAGAGACTATGATGAAGTAGAGAGGGTCAAGTGAGCACCTACGCAAGAGTCTAAAATATCCATTGCTTCCTGCTCACCAGCAAGTCTAATCCAGGAGTGAAGAGAGATAGGTTAATATCTGTGTGACCTTCTCCACCCAACTCCCCCCCGCACCAAAGATGTAAATAAGCCAACTTTTGGAGATAAATGGCCCCATCCTGAGCAGACCTCTGGCCTCAGGGTTCATGGGAGAGGTATTCTCGTAAGTGAATAAGGGAAGGAGATTCTATATCGGAAGTGGTGGGGAGAAATTCCTGTTCATGTCTATTGGCTCAAACTCCCTGTCTGTTTATCTTGTTTCATCCATACCCAAAAGAGAGCTACACAGAGGTCTCCAGCCCTCTCAGAAGAATGGATACAGAAGGACAAATATTTAAATTCAGTGCCCTACCCTCTGTGGAAAAACATAGGCTACTAATGAAGGAATTGTTCATTTAGCCAAACTTGTGCCCTATATTTTGCTGTAATCCGGGCAAGCAAATAAAAAAAAAATTTTTTTTTCAAATAAAGATGGGGCTAATTATAGGTAGCAGAGAGTAGGTAAAATAGCTCCTTGTTCAGAAGCATCCACATATTTTCCTGAGATGAAGAGCAAATATTTTGTTTAAATAGCAAGCAATTTTCTATAAAAGTGCTACTGCTTAGAAATGCTCTTTATGATTTATTGCTGCCTTTTAACCTGAAAAAAATATTAATAACTGAGGAGCCCTTGTTGGTATCTTTATTATGCTTAAACCCAAATAGCCATAATATTATAACTGGTGTGGTCACATTCAATATTTTTCTTTCATGAATGCAGCACGGGCTTATTAACAGAGACCAGAAAATAAAAATAGAGGCGACTTTCCAGGCGTTAGCTTTGAGGAGTTACCCTAGCAGTAAAAAGGTGGCTAACTTTCAGAAGAAACTGGGGTGAGGCCACGCAGAGAATCTCTCCACATTTTCCCTTTTTTTCTACCAGATCGAGCACTTTCTCCGCGTATGGGTTCATGTCATCATTCAGCTGTTTCTTCTGGCAAAGCCAGAATCCAGAACAGAATCTCAGTGAAAAAGAAACCAATAAATTAGATCTCTTTGTGAGCAATTTGCCGTTAGTTCTATTCTCCTTGCCTATTAAGATTCTTTATTTACTTCACCAAGAGATTTCTGCTGACAAGTCCATCCATTTACCAGTAGCCTAGATAACATGATAATAATCACAATGTCAAAAAATGTATTCATGGGACCTTCCCCATCCCCAGCCCTTCCCCTTTTCCTTTTTCGTCAGGCTCGTATATTAGAGAATCGGCGGAGCTAAAAAGTTTAAAACCGACACAGTGGCAGAGGCTTTTAGTTTAGCTAGTTGATTATATTTTACGAGGATGTTTATGTATTATATATTTGTAATTATATATACCCACATGCACACATAAATATTACACCAAAGCTGGGATGGTTGGAAGGGCAAGTATCGTTCAGTTCCTGCTGCTTATGTTCCTGATCTGATTTGGCTAATAATCACGTCTCCAGAATGGGGAGATGGAATGGAGGCATACTGGGGGAAAGGAAATTTTCCATTTTATGCTTATGGACGATTCCCAGAGGAATCTTTTGTTTCAAAGTGTCTTTCGAGTCCTTTGGGTGAAAGGCAAGCTCTGAGCAGCTCTATCTTGCACATAACTCCAATAGAGACACCTATAATACAAAACAGAGATCCCCCGAGGGCACCGTTATACATTTATTATAAAGCAAAGATTAAAACAATTTTATGGAAATTAAAGATAATATGGAACATTTGTCTCTCTCTCAGTCAAAGAGTAACATGAAGCAGTTTGACAAACAGCTCCAGGCACTTCCACGCGAGGTGATCGAATGGCTGGGACTAAGGGGCATGCAGGGTGGCGGCGGCAGATTGCTATGGGTGTGTGTGTGTGTGTGTGTGTGTGTGTGTGTGTGTGTGTGTGTGTTTTCCACTGGGGCATCTTGCCGGTGCTTGGCAACGGTGCTGAGTGAAAAATGATACGCCTGCAAAATCAGAACAATGGGCCAGTCGAGGGATACTTAGGTGGTTTGCCCTTCTGAAATCTATCTCAGCAGGACAGGATGCAAGCAGCCGGGTGGGGACCAGGAGGGGTGCGCGGGAGAGCTTTTTGTGTTGTGTCTGTTTTGGAGTGACTGTGTGTGTGTGTGTGTGTGTGTGTGTGTGTGTGTACGCGCGCGCGTGCGTGCGTGTGTGCACGCGCGCGGTTTGTTCTGTTCCTACTTGATTCACATGCTCACTAGAAAAAGAATGTACAAAAGCTGAAAATTTGCAAAAACTCCAAGCTGGTAGCATTTCCATTTTATATATACTAGAATCCTGTTACCAAAAATGTGGTTGTCAGAAGAGAGTAAAACATCTGTGTTAAGCAAGAGATACTCCATTTGCACACAGGGGTCTGATTTGACCTCCAGCGCACCGAATTTATGGCAAAAGAACTGCTTTTAAATTGAGTTTGTTTTATTTTGATCCTCCGTCTGGATATTTCTTTCATACCTCCCAGGCAGTAGCTCTCATGGGTAAGCTTATATTTTTGTTAATAAAAAAAATGCGATTGGTGCTAATCTGGACTTCCATCATGGTCGTTCAAGCTTTCCAATGTTAATAACCACTCCCAAAGAAAGGATCATCAAAAGAGTTCAGACTACGTGGTTTTGCGGTCAAGGCAGTGAGCCATATTCAGAAATATCTGCTTTCCTCTCCCTGGTCCGCTGCTGGATAACTATGTGACATTTATAAGTTAATTGTTTTCTTTCAGTCCTGATTTCTTCAGCTGTAAAAGGCTACTCTTTATTTACTTATTTAACATGGGTCTGGGGATGGCAGTGATTTATGGAGTGAACTAGTTAAGATATTGGGCTCTTGATCTGACTGACCTGGGTAGGAATCGTTCCTCATTACTCACTAGCTGTATGACTTAGGATAGTCACCAACTGTAACTTGTGTGTCTATTATATATTATAATATTCATGTTATAATAATATGTATATATATAATATGTGTGTATATAATATGTATATATAATATAATAACAATATGTATATATTATATACATATACATGTATATACGTATACATTAGTTATTGTGACGATTACCTAGAGATAAAGTACGTAAAGTACATTCAGACAGTGACTGGCACATGGCACTCAATAAACATACAGATTTCATAAGTAATAATAATAGCTAAATGTACTTAAGCCTCCACACAAATAATTAACTAAAGAGGAAGTATTATCATACAATTATTATTCATAAATAATAACAGCAAAATTTATATACAGATTTTTATGAGCTCTACACAGCAATGAATTTTAATGCCAGATCACAAGCACCATACTTCACTTTTCATTTTAAACTATACGACTTTTTCATATAGTAGTGGCATAATGTAGTACAGACGCTTGAAACACCTCCAATTTTAATTCTCCTCCTCCCCCACTGCCTCCCGCTTTGTGCTCTCTAATGAAAAGTAAAGGTTAAGGGCAATCTGTTGGAGGCTAAAGCTTACTAGACAGAGCAGGCCGGCTGATGAAGCAGGGCTCAGAGAGTGATGTGAACAGGAAGGAGACACGGAGAAACTTATGAAACACACAGAAGGTGTCTGCACTTTCGTATTAAAAATACACTAGGGGAAAAAACTCAGCACCAAAAATAGCAGAAAAAATATTTTCAAGCACTTCTCCTTTGCTTCCTTTCGTCCTTCCAATAGGAACTATTTTCCCTCAAATGGATGGATGTGTTAGTACAATAAATACAAAAGCCCTCTTGTTAGAATTCATTAAAAAAAATAAATGTAAAAGAGACCTCTTTTATAATCACAAAAAGACACGGAAGCCAGGGGTTCCTGGGTAATAACACACATCAAGGGGCATTAAAGGGACAAGGCCTTCATTTTTACCTAATAACATCCACCCTGGAGTGTCACTGCTTAATTACGGTTTTTCAAAAGTTTGGGTAATAAAGGAATCGGAATTTATTTTCAAGCACATATTGATGTACAGCCAGACGATATCGTTGTTTCTTATCTATTAATGAGGTTAAGACCTATGCCTTTAAAGAGATCACAAATAAATTATTTTGCCTTTTAAATATTTTGAATATATGAATTCATCAGGATTTGGGGATTAGGTAACTGCTGTCTACAGAAAAAATCTGCAAAATTTTTCATTACTTTTTTATTAGTTGGCAGCAAATACTCTAACTGAACTTTTATGAAGCTATAAACATAAAGGACCTTCTGATACTGGTATGATGATAATTCTAAATTTCCTCTTTGCAGCTGTGGTTGATCTCCTCTATTTGGTACAATCTATTTTTTTGTGACTTAACAGAAAAAAGTTGGCTCACTACCGTATTGCCTTCAAGCACTTTCTCGGGAAGTTCTTGAATTAAATCCACATGGAAACCCAATTCCCCTCTCCACCTTTCCCTTAAGGTGGTTATAAAATGTCAGTAGAAAGCAAAGCTGTTTATTTTACTTAGAGTTGGATTCTGTTAGTAAATGAGTTTCTGGTGGGGCTTATGTGCAAACCACATCTTTCAATCAGATTCTTTACATTACTAAATGTGTATTAAATTGTGCCATAAATATTAATTTAAAATTCAGAAGTTCAGATTTCACCTAAATCCAAGTGAATAACCAGAGACAAACTGTTTAACAAGTTCTAGATTCATATTCTAGCTCTACTAGCAAAACATTGCTCAACTCGGGGACGCAGTAGGCCAGAGGGACAGCTGTGTCACCTTCCCAGCAGGCAGATTTCCCACCTGGCAGAGATCTGTGGGCCGACTCTACCATGACAGCTTAGAGATCTCTGCAAAGAGAGTGTGGCAATTCTAGAAAGGCGGGAGGCTCCCCTCCTGGAACCCAGAGATGCTATGCGCTAAGACAGGCCCTGGCTGCTGAGCCACGGCTAATGCTTCAAGGGTTCGGACAGTTTTCAAATATGGCGAAACATGGCAGTAACCTGGGAGGTGTCAGGAAAAGAAGGTGCTGGAAGGTTGATTAATCTGAGATAATATGGGTCTCTGGGCTGGACGTTAGGGGTGTCTCTTGTGACACCAAGCTGTGTTCCCAGGGACTGATAGGCAAGGGACCCTCACAGACCCTTAGTCGCTCCACATGGCCCTCTCTAGCTACAGTCTTTGAAAAGTACTGCACAAAGCACCATAGACAGCAAGATATTGTTGGTACTGCATGTGTAGGTAAAACATGAAGACAACTGTTGTATTTTCCTTCTTCTGTGACTTGGTTTAACTCTGGAGGGATTTGACCTCTTCTCTTGCTACATTCAAGGTCATTTAAAGAAAAGAACGGTGACGTCAGCAGAAACTGAGGATGGATGGTAGAGACTGCTACTCCCCTTTGTTTTCTTCCCATTTTCCTGCAGACCTGAGCCTGTTCTTCCTCCATAAGTGGCCACCGTTTGTTTCAGCGGCTTCGAGGTGTCAATGTACAAATTCTTTAATTCAAGAGTTACAAGATACTCTTTGCTACCTGCATTTCTGTCCTGCTTAAATTTAAAGATTCTTGAGGCCAGAATGTGGAATTCAATGCTCCTCCATCCTTTCTGTTGGGAAAAACCATTTAATTTTGTTACAGAGTCTCATGATCCTCCCTATATGTGTCTTAAAATCTGTGTTATTAGTCACATCCGCCTCTGTAGATCTTTGAAAGTACACTGAAAAATAATGTATCTATGTGGAATATAATAATGGAGGTAGCTGCTGGAAGGCATTTGCTACGGTCCTAAGTGCAACCATATTAACTGAATGGATCTTGCAGTACTGTCTGGAATCTGTCTGCTAGCATCATCCTGTTCCCTCTCAGTACACACACAAAAAAGGGTCTGCCTCCCCTGGAAGATAAACCCCAGACGACAGCAAGCATGCAATGGATCAGCATGCCTCCCAACCACATGGGTAACCCTGTCATCTTTGTGTCATCGGCTTGCAGGTTTGTGGTGTTTTTTACCACTCAACCTCCCCCACACCCCCACCCCCAAAATAAAACAGAGGACTAAGGTCATCATTCTGAGAAGAAAGGTGAAAATAGGTTATGCAGAGTGGTATTTGTGCTTCTATGCAATGCTCCAAGGCTTATGCTTGCCTTTGATTGAAACAATAAGAATCTATAAAATGTGGAAGAGGAGTAGAAGGTAGTGGTTGAGAGAATGGGCTTTGGAGTCATATCTGGGCTTAAATAAATATTTCAATACTCACCAGCTCTACGAGCTTGGGTGAGTAACTCAAACTCTCTCCAAGTCTAGGTTTTATATCCCTAAAGGAGCAATAATATTTATACCTATAAGTTAGTGATTATTAAATAATAAAATGATGTAAAGGCTTAGCACAATTGATGGTGCATAGTAGCACTCAAAAATTGTAGTAACATTTGTAAGGACCTTGTGACAGGCTGGAAGAAAGAGGTTCCGGGGAATAATATTTAGAGTTTAATTTCTTTGGGCTATTTCTCCTTAAAATCAGTTGGCCCTGTCTTCCCTGTGCAGCGTTCTCAGTGCTGGTCAGGTTTAAGTGCTCACGTGTGCTGTTCAGGACATGGGGACAAAGAGGAGTACCACGGGGTTCTGATTAACCTGGCAAGTGTGGCTGTAGCTGAGGGAGCAGAGAGAGTGGAGGAAAGGGAAGTGGGAAGAAAATAAAAAAAAAAGAACATGAAAGAAAAAATATTGGCAAACAGCTGAAGGACATTCGGGTAGCTGGGGAAATACTTCAAATCACTGTAGCAGGGCATTAAGTTGAAAAGGCCCAGAAGCCTGAGAATCTGCAACTGAGTTACCATCAGCAAAGTCTCTAGTATCTGAACCGTCACTGGGAGCTGGGGCAGAGATCCATGCCTTCCCGTTTGGGCCTTCGGTTTTTATGGTGCTCTGGCATTACCACTTGACAAAAAGGAACCACTACTGAGAGTAATAATAATGATAACTAACATTACCTGGGTTCCTACCATGTGACAGGCTTGCAGACATGCATTAGCCCATTAAACCTTCATGACACTCCTATGAAACAGGTAATATTTCATTATTGCCATTTTGTACACGAGAAGCCTGTGGCTCATGGAGATTATATGATTGGTTCATTGCAATGCAAGGAGTAAGTGACACTGCTTAGACAAACCCCAATCCTTCTCACTCCTCACCTGAGTCCTTATGGGTTTGATATGTAATGGCTGCACAGGTTGTGCACTGCACAATTACTGGTGTTGGCTTTCATTCAGAATATGATTCATTCAGAATAGGTCAAATCTGGGGCTGTGTAATACAGAGGCCTCAGTTCTTAATCTCTGTTCTGTAACTAAAATTTAATGCCTCTAAAGCAAAGCTTTATGTCTTAACTTAATGTCTTAATTAGAAGAGGGCTCCTCGGCCTCTGTCTTTTCTTCTATAGCTTTCACCAAAAATGGCTATTCACGTCTATTAATGTGTTTCAAATGTAGGCAATAGTTAGAAAAGTTAAGATCACTACCAATGATCCGGCTCAAGATAAATTCATGTTAATTAAATACCCTTAAATAAACTCTAGAGTCTGCTAGTCTAAACCAGAATCACTTCTAAAGTTTGAACTTCTGCATTAATTTAAGATGGAAGGAAGAGATCTTTTTCAATGAATCCTTAACGCTGAGGACCACCATCACCAAATTGACAGGCTGTCTGATGATTGTCCAAACTGCCATGATCTGTGAAAACTAAGAGTCTCTGATGTTGGCTGTCTACCCAGGTAAGTGAAATCTTGCTTCGGACTCAAACAATATCGGACTTTTCTAAATCCTGAGGGCAGGATGGTTGGTTGCACATGGAAGCCCAGGTTCAGGTTTCAAGAATCTGGCTGTAGTCTAGAAACCTTAAAAAAATCAAAATTTTATTATACAGCCAAAGCTAAAGGCAGGTGGAAGCTAGACGGTGCAGTGACAGTCACTGGATGGAAAATTAGACAGGGAACAGAAGCACCGGTGATTTCCCTACAAGACAAGAAGATGCTAAAAGAGAACCACTTTCTTGGCTGGCCAGCTCTATTCTCATCATTGCCATTATTATGTTTAGGATTACTGCTGCTAGTTGATTCATCAACAATCACTTGCAGAAATGAGTCAGGCTTTTTTGCACTTATTAAACACTGAGAGCAGTATGCTTTCTGCTAGTGCCTTTCCCGCATTGGTTTTTTTTTTTTTCTTTTTTCTTTTTTCTTTCTGTAATGGCTTCCTCTTCTATCCACTTATCCTGCATTTACTCTGTTCCTTCCCTGTTATGGCTTACATGTTCTTTCTTCACACACATGTGTCATCAGCTTCTCAAACTCCACTGTATTCCTTTCCTCCCCAAATCGTAGAGACTATTATTTTCCCATTAGAGCAGAACACCAGAACACTGGGAACGGTTTAGTATTCCAAGATTCCATAAACAGCCCAAGCAATTGCTCAGTGTTACACGACCTCCACATATCATTTTAGCAAATGGAGATGCATTAAATGGTTCCAACAGGTGTATGATTATAAAAAGAATGTCAAATTTTTGTGGAAATGAATATTGGAGTATAGGTTCTATTATTACTGCTTAGCAGCAAATGGTTTAAGTAGTATAATAATATAGCAGGCTCAGGGAGCCAATTAATCCATTAGAGGAAAATTCCATGTATTTAAAAAAAAAAGTGATTTTAGCTTTAAAGAGGAATTGCAGACAACAATTCTAAGTGGAATTCATCTGAGCAAGTTACATACTGTGTTGTTGGGTAATGTAAAATCCAGTTGTAGAAGGCAAAAAAGGGTATCAAGAAGACATAATTGCTATTTTTTTTTATTTTTTTTTTCAACGTTTATTTATTTTTGGGACAGAGAGAGACAGAGCATGAACGGGGGAGGGGCAGAGAGAGAGGGAGACACAGAATCGGAAACAGGCTCCAGGCTCTGAGCCATCAGCCCAGAGCCCGACGCGGGGCTCGAACTCACGGACCGCGAGATCGTGACCTGGCTGAAGTCGGACGCTTAACCGACTGCGCCACCCAGGCGCCCCCATAATTGCTATTTTTAAGAAAATGCACTTTTGAGGGGCATACTAAACCTTTATATTACTGACACTAATTATTTTGGCATCTTACTGGCAGTCGCAATTGGACAGAAAGTGGAAGTATGTACACTCAACACAAGTTCTTGGCTGCATTTCTTCATCCTTACATACTTCAGGGTTTTATTTATGGCTAAATTGAAGCTGGATGTCAAATCTGGGCCCCTCAGAACAAAATCTTAATAATTAACTGGCAAAACTGAACATGATCACTTCTGACACACCTACACTGGTAATTATTGCTTTGAGGCCATTTACTAATGAAATTAATGTATTCATTGCCCTAACAAATTAGCATAACTCATACATAATGCCCCACATTTCAAGACCTCACTAGAAAAACAACACTTAATACTCGGAATGAGATGGCAAGGGCATTACGTGGAGACAGTATTCACTGAATTACTACATGTTAAAAACCACAATAGCTAAGTGTTCGCTACAATGCAAAATGTAAACACAATGTGGGTATTAAAGCCATTAATAGTGTAGTCAAGAGCGTACAATTGATGATTATCTTTACACTTCAAATAAGCAGATATTACAATAGCAGTAACCATGGAATCTAATTAACTGGCTACTTCTAGAGCTACAAAGTAGGAAAAGAATGCTCCGCAGACAGCCTCTTCTTCCCCACCACATTGATAGAGAATATTCTTCAGCTGTTGCCACTTCTGTGCATTTCTTACTAAACTCAACCACACACTAATTAAATCCTGTCCCCCCTACCCAGCATCAAGAAGGTTAAAAAACAGAAAGTAGACATTTTCAATATCTACATGTTATTCTTCTAAAAAATTTTTTAATGTTTATTTTTTTAGGGAGAGAGAGAGAAAGAGACAGAGTGCAAGAGGGGAAGGGGAGGAGAGACAGAGGGAGACACAGAATCCAAAGCGGACTCCAGGCTCTGAGCTGTCAGCACAGAGCCTGACACGGAGCTCGAACCCACAAACCGTGAGATCGTGACCTGAGCCAAAGTCGGAAGCTCGGCCAACTGAGCCACCCGGGTGCTCCTCAATGTTACTCTTAAAGGGAAAAATGTGAAGATGATCCTTGTGTAAGCTTAGTACTTTAGTGTAAAAGGTGATTTTGCTTTTTTATTCCCTACTCACTTTTCACTTCAAATGGCAGAGATCATTGTAAGTCCAGCAGGGTAGAAAGAAAGCAAACCAAAAACAAACAAACCATAAAAGGAAATAGACTCTAAACTATATTTCTTTGACAAATTCTAAGCTAAGCCATCTTCCCAAGCATACAAGTGTAGTGAAAGGTGGTGGTGGAGTTTTCGTAACCTCTGCCCTAGACCCACTTAAAGGGACTTGTACCCTGAAATAACCATATGCCCAACTGGGGTAATGTTTACAGGTGCACCATACATACATGCCCACATTGAGAGCAGTCAGCAGTTACTGGAAAGTCGAGATTTGGGTGTGACTTACGTTTGATGAAATAATGATGTTTATTACAAAAAGAATGGCATTACAGCACCCTTCGATTCGCAAGAGTTAGGCTTTATTCAGTCCACAGAAATATGCATTTCATCACAATGCAGGACATAATAACTGAAGAGTGCTTCTGGAACTGATTACAATTGAAGGCTTAAATCTTCACAGGTGGAAGTAAACTTGGGGATCATACCATTCAACTCTTTTACTTTGTAAATAAGGAAATAAACATTTTGAGCATTTAAGCAACTTGTTCAAGGTATCATAGCTAGCAGTTTCTCAGCTGAAGCCTGGGTTTTCTGACTTCAGTTCCACAGCTCCTTTCATTACACTGATGAAAAAGTGAAGGCATGAATTCTAAGGAAAGAAATTGTAGGTGTCCCCTTGCTTCACCTAATGGGAAAAATAACTGATAAATGTATCTTAGAATCAGGGACTTCTGCAGTTTCATTTATATTTGTTTTTGCATTGCAGAGACCCAGCCTTAAGGTTGCTCACAGATTCTTATGAAAATGAAATCAAACAGAAATAGAACAAAGACTAAAGTGGTGAGAGTACTATATTTCTGTTATACCCGCTACAGGATTGTCATTTGGTCTGTGGACTGGTTTCCATTTAATTTGCACACAAGAGGTTTGTGCTTTTATAATTTCCACAGCTGTCTTTGAGCATGGCTATGATGTAGTACATGTGTCTATCTCTACTCCCTTCACCTTGATTCCTTCTTTCTTCCTTTCTTTCCTTCTTTTTCTTTCTTTCTTTCTTTCTTTCTTTCTTTCTTTCTTTCTTTCTTTCTTTCTTTTTCTTTCTTTCTTTTCCTTCCTTCCTTCCTTCCTTCCTTCCTTCCTTCCTTCTTTTCTTCTCTTTCTTTTCTTTGTTTCTTTCCTTTTCTTCACTCCCTCTCTCCCTCACTTCTTTCTTACTTAACTCCTTCCTTCACTTCCTTCCTCCTTCCCCCTTTCCTTCCTCCTTTCCTCCCTCCCTTTTCCCCTCCCTTTTTTCCCCTTTTCCTCCCTTCCTTCCCTTCCTCCTTCCCTCCCCTCATTCCTTCCTCCTTCCTCCCCCTTCCTCCCCCTTCCTCCCCTCTCCTCTCCTCTCCTCTCCTCTCCTCTCCTCTCCTCTCCTCTCTTTCCTTCCTTCCTTCCCTCCCTCCTTGCTTCCTTCCTCTATTCCTCACTGAATATCCCGCAAAACTGGCCAAACCAGTCACTGATGGTAATAAAAATTACCCTGAACCAATGGCTCCTTTACTCCCTTATTTGCAGCACACGTTGGCGGTTTGGAGTTTGGAGTCTGCAGTTTGGAGACGAGCCATAGCTAACTCTGTGTTCTTTCCGTTCCCTTCTGAGGCCAAAAGGAAGGATATTAATAAGGAGACATGACAAACACTAACAGGCACATTTAGCTATGCATCTAGGTCCTTGAGTGGTAAAGGCAGCATTTACGGGAGACAAGTGAGGAAGGCCTTGAGACAGATATGAAAACTTGAGCATAACAAATGTGCTTTTTTATGTATAGAATATGGACTTGAACCAAATGAAATGTTGGCTAAAGCTCAGTTCTAAGAATATTTTGATACTCTAAGAATATTTTGGGTTTAGTCAATGCAGAAAACATATAGATTTGATACTAGTTGAAGCTTATAGCCAATACTACTATTAATTTAAAAACAACAGTAGTAATAGCTATCAAAAAATAGAGTTTTGAGTCATATATGCTAGGCAATATATATTAAGAATTTTACCATCTCATATAATCCTCAAAGAATACTAGAAGGGTGACTTTAATTTTAGAATTGTACTCAATTTAACCCTCTGAGAGTCAGAACATTTTATGATGATGATGATGACTACTATTATTAGAGTAGTAATAATTCACATTTATTATATGCTTCTTATGTGATAAGCCCTACTCTGCAAGTTTATGTTTAGTCCTATGTGATCTTCATAACAATCCAATAAACTAGGTATTATTATCCCCATTTTACAAAGGAGAAAATGAAGGAACAGAGAGTTTAAGTAATTAGTTAAAGGACACGCATCTGGTAAGTAGAGAAGCCAAGTGAACCCTGTAAGCCTGACTCTATGGTTCACACTTCTAACCATAATATTCACTACCCCCTGCCCCCCAAATAACTTGCTCATATAACACAGAGAAAAACCAAGATTTAGGGGCAAACCTATGAGATACCACATTCCTCTCCTTTCTGTTTGTTTACACACCAAGTCTGTTCTGCCTCAAAGCCTAGGGTTTCTCCTCTAACCAAAGCTCTGTTCCCCTGACTTTCCCCAAAGCTCATTCTGCAGACCCAAACAAACGGCTCCAGCCCCTTCTCAGAGAGGCCGTCTGGGAACACTGGATTTCAGTTTGCTGCCCAGATACTCCACATTACACTAAATTATCTCCTTGGTGGCATTTATCACCGTATATGTTATGTCATCATATGTTTACGTGTTTGCTGATGCTTTATTGTATGACTCCTCAACTCTTAGCTCCATGAAGGCAAGAACCATAACCTATTTTCTTCACCAGTATACATCAGGGGTTCTCTCTCTCTCTCTTTTTTTAAAAGTTGTTTAATGTTTATTTATTTTTGAGAGAGAGAGAGCGAGCAGGGGAGGAGCAGAGAGAGGGAGACACTGTCTGAGCTGTCAGCACAGTCCCTGACGTGGGGCTTGAACTCACAAACCATGAGATCATCACTGAGCCGAAGTCGGACACATGGCTGACTGAGCCATCCAGGTGCCCAGGGCTTTTAATGCTTTGCAGAGAGTAGATGTTCAAAAGTACTTACTGAGTGAAAGAATAATTGAATATACTTAGCCTCTGTTTTACAACTATGACTCTACCGGGTTCACTGTGTGACTATTTGTGGTTTAAATAGTGGCATAGGCGTAAACAAACTACTTTGCTTCAATGTTTAGCAGGTTTTACTTTAGCATCGTGGTTCAGTTCAGGTTCCTGTTTTCAAAAGTTAAGAGAAGAAAGGTACTAAGGACACAACTTTACACCCTACTTTTACAGGCATTCGTGCTGATTTTTTGGCCCCATAAGTGGCCTTTTCTGTCTACGTGGACCTTCAGAAGTTGCACTGTAATTGGAATTTTCATTTTGCTCTAAGCTAATGGCACAATATTGTTTGAGCAACAGTTACAGAATTGACTATCAGAAGGAGTAACTGTCCCTTGGAAATTTGCTAAAGAAGAATCTGGAAAGTTGATCACCTTTTCCTTAATTTCCGTGACAATCAACTATTTTTTCATTAAAAAAAAATGTGTCCCAGTTTTCTATTTAGAGTATGTGTCTATACCACATTGAGAGAACATAACTTCAGCTTGCATGTGGGTCTGGGTAGGTGTGAAGATAAATTCAATTGAGAGTTTATTTAATGTGGTTCTAATTTGGGGCAGTGCCAGTGGATGGAGGCAGGGGGTGGCAGGGGAGATGCCTGTGACTAAAAGTCTTCTCTTCAGTCACATCCTAACAGTTTCTGGACTGCAGGGATGGGCATAGGAAAGAACAGGGTGGTAAGTAGGCTAAGGGGATAGGTTAGCAAAGATATTTATGTTGTTTAAAATTGGTAAAACATGGACACTGCAGTAAATATCATTGTACGGGAATTAAAGTCTGGGAGCTCTTTTATGTCAGGAATGTCCCTCCAAACCCTATTACTTATTAAGCACTTACTGCATGCCAACCGCTACTAGGTATTAGACATATCTTAACTCACTAAATCCTTAAGTCGGGTAATTCTTATGACCTGCATTTTATTGATGAGGAAATTGAAGCATGGAGAATTAACTTGCCAGGGCCACCGGGAAATTAAATGCCAGATCCAGGATTTGAACTCCAGTCTGACCATTGCCCACATCCTTGCCTCCTACGATCCCTTATTCTTTTTGGGAGAAATTTTCTCAGAGGATAGGGTGAGTTCTTAATTAAGAAAGCTCCCCATTTTGAAGGCAGGGTGGAGGCTGGCAGAGGAATAGGCCATTTCCCTTCCACCAAACATGCCTGTCTGCAGCCCCATCATATTTGGACAGAGAGGTAGAGAGTGAGCTGACTGTGTGTTTTAAAAACGCTTTATAAAATCACGCCGACAGGGAAAAACAGAATTGAAAGAGAAACCTAATTTTATGTGTTTCAGAGCATGGCCCAGAGATAGAAGGGGGAAAAGCCACTCCTAATGATCCAAACGCCAGAAAGATGGGATAAGGAGGGAACCCAGCAAAGTTCTGTAAGGCACAAGTCACTGTTGTGGCCACGTAAATCTACTCTGCTTCTGATAGGGACCCTGATATATAATGCCAAAGAGTAACAGCCTAATGCTAATGCAATGCAATTAGCCTACAAGGTGGGTGGTGGTCCTGTCCACTAGCCCCACACTTGTAAAGGGCTAGGATTATCTCCCCATCGCGTCACACGCACACAGACATGCCCACACATCCACTGAACTTCAATATTTGGCATTTTAGGACAATGTCATAACAATGCCAAAAAATTGTTGGGGCCAAGACTGTCGTCTAGGACCAGGAATTGTAACAGCAAGGCTCTGGGAGTGATGATCTCTGAGAATTCCCTGGTGACCTCTACTTCTTAAAGGTCCTGTTTGTGCATGTCTGCGTGGTCAGGGAGGTTAAGCACTAGGAGAGTCTTGCTTAAGGAACAGCCTGAGCTAATCTCTACTCTGCCGATTCTCTGGGCATGGTGGACTTCATGGAAATGGTCTAAGCCTCCCCGGAGGTTGGGGACAAGGCTGCAGTGCCCTGCATCACGTGGCTGTGATTGCCCACATTTACTGGCACTCATAGACCTGTCAGTCCAAGATTCTCACTGCAGCAGGGACTAAAAGTCCGGTCCTCTCAGGAGCTCCAGGGAGGAATGCCACATTGCAGGGGTCAAGTGCTAAGAACCCAGGGACTGAAAAAGACCCAGATCGGTGAAACTTACGAGAAACATTACTAAGAGGCAATCCATCTTCCTCTGCGACGTGCTGGCAGGAGCACAGAGCTGCTGAGCAGGATCACTGGAGGGGTTAGCGCTGGGACAGCCAGTGTGGGCAGCCTGCCTCCCCTTGCAACTGAAGGGTGAGCTGTGTCTGGAGAGGGAACTTTGGGTGACCTCAAGGAGCGACGCATGCGGCCTGGCCGAGGACACCCGTGAGAATGTTCTCTGTTATGTTTATAAACTTTACAAAGTTATGCTCACAGTTATATAACCCCTATGTGGTGCCATAGTTAATGAAGTGCTGGAAGTTAGAAAAATAGCCATGATGTTGTTTTGCCCGTGCTAGGCTTTACTATGTAAGGGTTAAACTCAGTGCTAATTTGCTGATGTGACACAGGATGCGATCTCCCTAGCACCAGCCACAGGTCAAGTCAATCTTCTATTTCAGGAAACTCGTAGCAATCGAATTAATATACAACCATATTAAAGTCATTTCAAAGAAGGAATGCTAATGAGTGACTGAGATTTGTGGCTTCATCCAAAAGCAGGGCAAGATCACCCCATAAAAATCGCTATAATAATAATTTGTTGACTCAATAGTTTATCCTTGTTTTTATTTTTCGTGCATCAATCTGTAATACCAAATGCCCATTTTGAAAAATGCCACCATTCTGTCGCCTCCTCCCACAGCTGCTGCCTGTTTGCCTATTCAGAGAGAACTCATCAGCCTTTTCCGATGGCTTTCTAATTCTTCTCTTTGTAATAATAATAATAAAAAGAAATACAACTTGGATGCTTTTCATCTTTATATCCCTCTCCCACCACACCTCCATGGATGCACACAGCGTCTAGTGTCGCCTTGCACACCGGAAACACTCGACAAATGTCGGTTGGGTAAACTCAGTGAATCGGCACAACCATTTGCTGATAAAAGCTCACGCTTCCACCTGAAGGAGAACCTGGAGGTTCAAGTCAATATTTAATTAAAGAACTAATAGTTGTGTTAAACCTAACGAATTGCTGTATCTACAAATGTCATAACGTGTCTCTCTTATGAGATCGCAAAGGGGCTCTGATGGCCAAAGAAGTGCTTGGATCGGTAAACTATTTGGAGAACTATAAAAATCTTAGTGTCAGGTGGATGAATAAAACATCATATCAAGTAATAAATGGCTGTAGCCATATCCTCCCACTAAAAATATTCCACTTCATAAGCACACTGGGAGGGAAACAATATGATTGTGATATTCAAATACATTCAAGGCGACAATATGTTCTTTTCCTTAGTTTTCTCAGAGGACGAAGTATTCACTGAAATCACTTGTTGGCATACTTAAAATGCTGAAATGATAATATTTAAAATATTTATATTATTTATTAACATTTTTTAGAGGTAGTATTTTAAGAGTTGGAGCCTCATGATCATTTTTCTACCTTGATACTCTAGCTTGAGGCGGATTCCTCAAAACAGAAAAAGGGAAATAAACCTTTCTTTTTTCTTCTCTTTATAAGACATACAAGACTGGTTACAAGATGAATAAAACTCATAAAAGAAAATAAAACAACCAAATATCAAATTGAACAAGATAAGAATTATGATGTTATTTCACCTTTTATCATCTTAGATATGAAAATTTAAAAATCCTCCATTTTCCTTTGAAAGAAAAATAAGCATATAAAATGTCAACAAGGCTTCTCTTAAATTTTTAACAGACTCATAAAAAAGTAAACTGCAAAAAAACTTGAGAAACATTTTGCATATGATTTCCATAAAGTTGTTTCACTTCCGGAAAACTCAGAATAGTACTGCACATGTTCTGTACAGCACAGCGTGGGGAAGGGTGCCAATGAAGAGAATTGCAGATTTCAGAGTTCTTCTAGCAAAAATAATGTGTTTTATATCTTTAAAATTGAGTATCTCCTTCGATTTTCAAGTCATAAGTTTTGTGGAGCCCACCACCACGTCTTGAAGGAGAATGTGGCATGTTTCATAACATTTCATGTGTTAACTTCTCTGGTGTTTGGGACTGTGGCTGACCCATTAGTTGTCCGTGGGAGGGGAAGCTGTGCTCACATCAGGATAAACAACGTTGTTTTATCCTGGTATAAGGCAGTCAGTTAATCAAGAGGGAACAGAACACTTTAAATCAAATGTAAGAGGCTGGGGGCATTTCGTGCTCTTCCAAAAACCTGCACTAACCTGTTATCCTCTTTAACCTATTCCTGAAATTCTCTTCATGAAAATCTATTGCCACTTTACTGAGTAGAACAGTGGCTAAACAAAGGTGAGTTACAACTTTAAAAACAGAATAAGAAAAACAACAACAACAAAACTCCTAACCGCAGGAAACGCAAAACCTTTCCTGTTGCTAAGCCCCCCAAATATCCTCGAGGGCTACTCAGATTTAAATACATATTTTTGGCCAATATTTTGGCTTATTGTGCTATTTATATGTGAATGACTGAAACTTTGACAATGTATTTTGTAAATCTCATGTAATTCTCCATGGTTTTAATACATGGTAAATATGATTTATCTACCTATGAGAAAATTCTTATGTTTAGAAATGATGATCACAGTCCTCTCATCTGTGAGCAATTATTTCATTTCTGTAAGTCCAACACAGGGTGATTTCTTGTGCAGAAAAGCAGAATTTTGCTTTGGAAACATGGCTCTCTCCTCCTCCCAGCCCTGCCACCCATCCAGGCTATGTTCATGGCCTGTTACGCACTCTAAGCTCCATCTCCCAGACGCATCGCGATCTCTTGGATGCCACAAGTGTATGAGGATGAATCCATTCAGAGTTCTGAGAGGAGCTGGTCAGAGCAATTAAACTACTTATGCACAGCTATGGGAATCACTCAATTAGAAATGTAGAAGAAGATAATAAGACCAAGAAACAGTATATTTGGGGGGAAATTATGGCTACAGGAAAGAAATGGAGGTCAAGAACTGAAAAACTTTGCAGTATATTGTTTAGGAAAACGAGCATGGGACAGGAGTGGCTGTGTACGACTTGACTGGCTATCTGCCTAACGATGACCTCAAGTATTAACGCTGTATGAACAATGCTCACCGATATTGCACATTAGCTGTCCTGGACCAACAGCAAATTACTTACTCAGAGTACAATGCCTTTCATATGTGAACTCATGGGTTATAAATCGTTTGTTTCCCATTAACAGAGCTCTTCTTTGAGCAAATCACGGCAAGACTAACAGCTGTGCTTCTTACTGCAGAGGTACAACTTTTGATCCAGGACTTTCTTCCTGAACAGAATTCTATTAGAAAAAATTTGTTTTGGGGCGCCTGGGTGGCGCAGTCGGTTAAGCGTCCGACTTCAGCCAGGTCACGATCTCGCGGTCCGTGAGTTCGAGCCCCGCGTCAGGCTCTGGGCTGATGGCTCAGAGCCTGGAGCCTGTTTCCGATTCTGTGTCTCCCTCTCTCTCTGCCCCTCCCCTGTTCATGCTTTGTCTCTCTCTGTCCCAAAAATAAATAAACATTGAAAAAAAAATTAAAAAAAAAAAAAGAAAAAATTTGTTTTTAGTGAGAAGACTACTTTAAAAATTATATGTACCAGAAAGATACATATAAAACATATTAGCATCTATCCTACTTCCCCCCCCATGCTAGCAGAAGATGAAAATTACAGAGCCAAAAGGATAGTGAAAAGTACACACTGTAATATTTAAAAATCTGGTTCATATTTTATAATTGGCATCATCTTTGCATTTATATGTGCCATTTTATGGAAACAATCTCCACGAGTCTTCTAACTAACAAAGCATGAAAAGGCAATCCCTTAAAGGTGTCTTGAACACTGAGTTCACACCAGTACTGTGACTTGGGATGCTCGCTGAACCTCCAGAAATATTCAGGGCTCACGGTGTTACACCATCATCCTGAAGAGAACCTACGTATCATGTAGCATGGTTAGGCATGACATAAAACAGGCAAATTAGTGTGTTCTAGGAGCATGGCCTCCAAAAATAAAGCCAAGGTATGCTCGGAGGAGGAGTGTGCAGGAATTGGCACTTCCTTCTAACTCCATAACCATATAATGAGTTGGGCCTTAAGGCAAATAAAAAAAGGGGACCCCCCCCCACCTGAGAGGAAGACATGTAAAGGGCACTTCCAAAGTAAGCTACATATAGGAGGCTTCAGTGAAGGCAGGTCAACTACAAACATCTGCCATAAGTAACAGGAGAGTATGATTTGTCTTTTACATTTCTTTTTTCTCTTAGTGGGGAAGCTTGAATCATCCCACAATTATTAAAAAGTGCATATAAATCTACCTTCCCCCCCCCCAGAAATTAAAGTAGAGAGAGAAATTTTAATACTGGAAAACATCATAAGTCTTGTAAAACCCCTGTTTGTTTTGTAGGTATCTTCAAGTCACAACTGCTTTTACAATTTACTTTTCTGCTGATCTTTAGAACTAAAATGTATTTTCTGAACAGTGTTTTTGTATGAATATCATTACCTTTTATTTATTTATTTATTTATTTATTTAACAGGGTTCAGGTTTTTGTTTTTTTTTTTTTTTTGACTTTATTTTGAGAGAGAGAGAGAGCACATGAGCCGGGGAGAGGCAGAGAGAGAGGGAGAGAGAATCTCAAGTAGGCTCTGCACTGTCAGTGCAGAGTCTGAGGCAGGGCTCAAATCCACAGACCGTGGGATCATGATCTGAGCTGAAATCAAGAGTCAGGTGCTTAACTGACTGAGCCACCCAGGTGCCCCACTACCTATTATCTAATTACAGCTTTTAAATTGGCTAATTAAGAATTTTGAACAAAATCATCACTATGTATTACTTTTTGACATCTATAAATACATATATACATCCGTAAACAAATGACAAACGAGTTACCCCAGAATGTTGTAACTCTCTTAGGGCCTTCTATAACACCCCAATAGAAAAGATCTCTCCCTCCAGAAATTCTATAATATTGTCTGAGTTCTTACCACTTTGAGCCCACAGTCTTCCCTTGGTGTTGTTAGTGTGCATGACTGGTTGCCACAGAAAACCATAAGCTCTCAGAAGGCCTCTTTCTGAAGGCCTCTACAGTTTGTAGACCTAAACCACGGAACAGCAATGAATAATGTGTGATGAGTGGATAAATAATGTGGATAAAATTTTCTCCTTCTAAGGGACACCAGATTAGTCTTCATAATCTCCTTAACTGGAATTTAGTTTCAGCCTTAGTAGACTGAGGTTTTAAAAATTAACAGTAGCCAAAATAACTATAGCTAAAACAGAGAGGGCAGTTATACCTAAAATCGTCATTCCAAATATTAGGTACTTCCAAGCAACGTCAAGACTTACTGCTAATTTATTTTTTTCTTACATTTTTATAACGGCAACAAAAAAATGGAACCTAAATGTCCAAAAACAAAAGAATCACTAAGTCGATTAAGATGCACTCATACAATTAAATACCTCACACTAACCAAAAATGCTCTTTTGAAAAATTTTTAATGACTTGGAGAGAAGTTTGTATTATGCTTTATAGAAGAAAAAAGCAGGATATAAAACTGAATGTATAGCTCCATTTTGTAACAAAAAAGAAGAAGAAATGGAAGGAGAAAGGGGGAAATGTATAATTGAAATCTCTTTGTAGGACTATGTGGATGAGTTTTATTCTTTCTCCATTTCTGTAGTTTCTGAAATTTCTATAGGGAACATATGATAGTTTTATAATTGAAAGTTTGTAAAATTGTAGGGAAGAATGTGAATTTGAATGACAAAAAGAGAAAAAAAAAAAAAAGGCAAAACAAACAAAACAGACCCTAGGAAAAAACATCTGTTTTTATTAGGGAAACTCCAAAGGAGCTAAGTAAGATACAGGACCATACAGTACATATGTTACAATAGACTTAAAATATTAAAACTTTTTAGTTTTCTCTCTCAAAATTACTACCAAACATCTTCCAGTCTAAGAGGCACATTTTAGCCTTCACAGGAAAACATTCTGAAATTAGAATGTTCTAAATTTTTCTTTATTTTATCCAAAAGCTGTTAATAAGCCTTACAATACCCTCTTACAAGAGATGTTCTATAAATCTGAGTTGCCAGATATAGTTCTAAGTTCTTTCTTTGCCCACCTGTCTGACTGCCTTCCTTCCTTCTTCCCTCCCTCCTTGCCTTCCTTCCTTCTGTGTAACATGACTGAATATCTACTATGCACTAGATACTGTGCTTAGGGCAAGTGATATGGTATAAATGTGACATGGTCCCTTTCCTCAAGTTGCTAACGGTCTAGTGCGGAGCACACATTCTGAGGAAGAGGCTGTTTCAATAAAGTGTGAGGAACACTGTGATGGGGTAGATGGACACAGGGTCCCGTGGGGCACAGAGGAGGGCACCACCCCTGTGACACTTGAGCAGAGACCTGGTATATCCAGGTGAGCGGTAGTGAGGTGAAGAGCATTCTGAGTGAGCAGTGAGACAGAGGTCAAACACAGAGAGAGAGAGGGGATAAGAAATAGAAAGATGGCCAGTGAGTGACAGAGATACAGTGAAGAGAGACACAGAGAGCAAGGGCTGAGGGAACTGGTAGTAGTTCAGTCTGGCTGGGGTATAGATTTGAAGCTAAAGAAACTCAAGAGCTGGGGCCTACAAGGGAGGCAAGGATCAGGTGATGCTTGTGGCCGTAGGCCTTGTGTACGACATCAAGGATTTTGAACTGACCCCTGAAGGATTGAAGTACAGAGTGAAAGTTTTAAGCATGATGTGGTTTTGTCTCAGAGAGATTGCGATGAATCCTATATGGAAAATGACTTACTTACGTCTCTAATTATCATGCATATTCTTTGATTTGTCATTTTTGTGTCGCTTTTATTCCAACCTGAAGGGATCCTGACTCAGTTTTCCAGGTCACCTCAATCATCAGTCTTCTACGTAGAATTAGTCACGTCTTCTTCTGGGTCTCTCATCACTTTACCTGTGCATGGAATATGGCCTATGTCATGGTTGTCTGTCTGCCCTGGTGATGGCACAGCGCTCTATGGGAGAAAGGGCATGGGCTTTGGGCTTGGGCAGAATAGGCTGCAATCCTGCTCCACCATCTACTTCTGATGTGGCCTTGAACAAATTTAATCACACGCAGAAAGTCTCAGTTTCCTCAACAGAATCAATACTGACCTCGTATGGGTTTTGCAAGAATTGGATGAAAAATCTATAAAAAATGTTTGGTCCACGGTGCCTAGGTGGCTCAGTCAGTTGAGCGTCTGACCCCAGTTCAGGTCATGATCTCTCAGGTCCATGAGTTCAAGTCCCTCATCGGGCTCTGTGCTAACAGCTCAGAGCCTGGAGCCTGCTTCAGATTCTGTCTCCCTCTCCCTTCTCTCTCTCTCTCTCTCAAAAATAAATACACATTAAAAAAAATTCTTAAAATGTTTGGCCTGTGCTAGATGCTCAGTGCTCACAGTGTCCTGTTCCTCCTATGATTGACTTATCTCCACAGTGTTTCCACAACATCTGGTAAAATGTTTAGTAAAACATAGTAAGTACTAAAGGCATTGGTTGCTAAATGAATGAAGATAATGTCTAATGGACTAACACCTCCCAAGTCAGAGATTTGTCCTTCATTAATTTTTGGACAAACATTTGGATGATTTTATTCAAATCTTTTTAATAGCGGATCCTTTGACGTACCTCCCAAATCTATCTTCAGGATCCAAAGACTTATTTCCTCGATGCTGGGGGTCCTTCCAGCCCTGCCTGCAGACAGCCCTCAGCAGCAGCCCTCCTCTGAAATTGTCTTGATGCAGAGATCTACCTCACCTGGGGGTTATGCCCCCTCCCAAGGCCAGTCTGTGTCCATGACTAGTCCGCCCTGAGGGAAAAGGGTGCTTCCCTCACCCGACTCTAACCCTCTGCCCAGTTTAGAGCTCCCAGGGGCTTGACTGAGGCCTTATTTGAAACTGTGTTACAGCCCGATCTCTCCCTCTACTTCAGTTCTACTTCCTTCCTTCCTCTCCCTTCCAAAGAGCAGATCCCATACCAACTGTTGACGTCTGCTCATCTCAGAGTGTGCTCGATCTCAGTGCAGACATATCTGTGACACCTCTGAAGTCAGATTTTCAAAATCAACCTTTTTCCTTAGGAAAATTCCTTTCAGGAGCCTTCGAATGCCCTCGTGTTATTTTTCGGTGATTGGCTATGTTTATTAAGCCTCCTGTAATGCAGAACTATGTCTATGAAGGTTTCATGGTACGCTCCTGGGAAACCACAGTTTTTCAGTGAATCCCCCTACTTCCCAGTTCCCCAGGGACAAATAAAACTTTCCTAGCCAGAGTTGGAGGTAAGCAGACTCCAAGGGAACAGTTTCCTCCTATGTTTTAAAATCGTATAATTTATAACATGAAATTAAAAACAACATAAATTAGTAATTCAATCCCAGCATTCCAATTTAATGAACTGGAGTTTTCATTGCATTATTGTTTTGTTCCACTGGACCAATCTTTTGGTGTATGAATAGAAAGTTCCTCTTTATTAACAAATAAGTATATAAAAAAATTCAGGGTGCCCTTTGTGCAATTATGTTGATGTCTCAAAGGAGTGTAAATTCGATAATTTAAAATATTATGTTCTTAGCATATTCACAACTACAGTAGATAAGAAAGTGAAATTTGTGTCTTTTTAGTTTAAACTCTTTTTAAGTGCAGTGCAGCAAAGCAATTGCTCCCCAGTGGCACGTGAGAAGCACTTCCCGGGAAAATTGTTATTGGATTATGGTTCTGGCAGCACAAAATGTGAAAAAAGGACATCTCTGACATCCAAAAAGTGGTCAAGGATCAGAGCTGTGTAACACCTACATACGACTCAAGGTCAATGCAAGACTTCTTGTCTACCTAAAACAAAAGTGACACCTGGGATCTTAGCTACAGTTCGCTCATTACTATTTCACGGTACTTTATTGACCGTCATTTGGGATGCACAACAGATGCAAAAATCCTATTACAAACAGTTTAAAATTCTGCAGACCTGGTAAAGACATTTCCATAAATGCTCATCCCTATTTAGACATCACGGTCCCTTTAAGAGATTTTATTTGCCTCAAGAATGTAGGTCTGCGCATGGAAAGTCACTGCCCTACGCAAGACTGATATTTTCTAGATTAGTCTCTTAACCTTCTTTTGCTTGAACAGCCACTCCTCTCATGGTTTATGGCTTTCCTGTTTGCTCTCACCAGCTCTTGTTCATACTTTGGCTTTTCCCCATTCAGACCACTTCAGCTTGTTGTATGCATCTTCAGACTGCTTCCACACAGACAGTAAGCTCTGTGAGGGTAAGAATCCTATGTGTTTTATTGCCAACTACACCCTTGGCATGTAGCCTAGTTTTTTACCTACAGCGAGGACAGAATGCCCGTCTGCCGAATGGATGAATACGTGGGTGAATATCAGGTTTCTACCTTCATTTTTCAGGTTGACGGATGTTTCTCACTTCTAACACTATATATGCAGGCTAATACACTTAAAACATAATCTTTTAATCTCATAATCTATAGACCCCACACACACATAACCTCTTTGAGGTAGTTCTGTCATGAATTAGAACTAAAATTGTATGATATGATGAACTGTATATCTGTTCAATATTCAAAAACAATATGAATGTTTCAGACAAGGATGAAAGAGAACTTCCATATGTAGAATATGAGAGAGTAGATATCCTAAACAATTATCCAGCTATAAAAATTCTATATAAACATATGCTAAGTTTTTAAAATGTTTTTGGTTTTTGTTTTTTGTTTTTTTAATTTTTTTTTCAACGTTTATTTATTTTTGGGACAGAGAGAGACAGAGCATGAACGGGGGAGGGGCAGGGAGAGTGGGAGACACAGAATCGGAAACAGGCTCCAGGCTCTGAGCCATCAGCCCAGAGCCCGACGCGGGGCTCGAACTCACGGACCGCGAGATCATGACCTGGCTGAAGTCGGACGCTTAACCGACTGCGCCACCCAGGCGCCCCGTTTTTAAAATGTTTAATGGAGTAAGCAAGAAGGTAGAGGAAATCCTCAGGGACAAAATATAAGTGAATCCAGAGCAGTAAGGGCTTTGAAACCCCCAAATAAAAACAAGGTAAACCAAAGTAACTTGAAAGGGGGATTCTTTGGATATGTGAAACTCAGCCTTGATGAATTGGAGGCAGGAGGCAAATCCTAGGCCAACATTACATGAAGCCAAGACCACAAAGGTCTTCACCCATAGGGAACTGGGTGAAGGAGCATAAACTTGTTTTACTGGGAAGCAGCAGAGAAAATTCTATCTGGGGAGAGGAAAAGTTTCTCCTGTTAATTCATAAGCCAGCCCTTGCTCAAGGTTGTAGCACATATATTCACATTACCTATCTTACCAAAAACAAAAAATTCAGATCCAAAAATTATGTTAAAAGATATTCTGATTTATAAGTTCCAAATTGGTAGTAACTATCCTCTCTAGAGGAAAGCTCCTTGAAACTAAGTCTCATGTCATTTCCCAGATAAAAATTCTATCACACATAAAACTAGACAAAAGTACAAAATGAAATAGAGAAATCAATCTGAATATATTGGTAGCCACAATACAGTGAAATGAATGAGAAACTTCAATTAGAAGACAAATGTTGGGAATAAAAGGCAAATATTGGATGATGGAATTTTTTAAAAATCCAAATATATGCAATTTACAAGAAAAATATGTAAAATATGACTAAAAATGCTTAAAGTACAAGGATAAAAAAGGAAAAAAATACAAAAAAGAATTAGTATATTGCAATAATAAAATAATTCAAATAATTCAAAATAGGTTTCAATATCAAGAGCATTACTAGGTATTAAAAGGATCATTTGGTAATTTGAAAAGATTTAATATACCTGGAAGATACCAGGTTTTAAATGTGTTTATTATTATTCACACAGTCTAAGAAAAAAAATAGAACTACATAAAGAAAATGATAAATATGCTTTCATTGGGGGATATTTTAATAGAAGTTTTTCAATAATTGCTAGAATGAGCAGACAAAAATGAATGAGGATATAAATTTGAAAACTACATATTGCAAACTAAAATACTTGTATAAAACAACATCTAACAATTGAATTTGAAAATTGATCACCCACTAGACCATAAAGCAAGTCTCAACAAAATTCAAAATATTTCTAAATAAATGAATCAAGGCATAAGTCATAATAGAAATTAGAAAATACTTAGTACAGAATAATAATAAAAATACTAAACATAATGGATATCAAAACTTGAGAAATGCAGCTAATGTGGTCATTAGAGGAAAAATTATAGCTTTAGAATACTAACAATCAGAAAAATAGAAAGTTTCAAAATTAATGAGCTATATACCTAAGTTTTGGAGTTAGAGAAAAGTTCAAAACAAAACCTAAGAGAATTGAATAAAGGAAAGACAGTAGATAAAAGCAGAAAATAATGAAATGGAAAACAAACATAGAGAAATTCAACAAAGTCTAAGATTTGTGGTTCAAAAGATTAATAAAATTTATAAAAGTCAGACAAGATTGACCAGATAATTGTAAAACTTTTTAATATTTTAAAATTTAGGGAGTCATTACAACAAAAGCTACACAGATTTAAAAGAATAAAAGATTAATATGAACCACTTTCTGCCAATAAATTTGAAAATATCCACAAAAGGGATATATTCCTAGGAAGATACAACCAAATTTGAATCAAGGAAAAGAAAAACAAAAGGGAAAACATATATAGTTCTTTAACTATTCAAGAAATTAAAACATATTAAAAATTTCCCACCCAAATAATGTAAAGCCCAAGTAGTTTTACAAAGTAGTATACTGAACATTCAAAGAACACATTATTTCTGTACATAAAATCTGGCAGAGAAAGAAGAAGAAAGAACACATCCCAAATAATTTTATGAGACTTTTAGTGTAAACTGAAAACCAACACTATACAAGAACTTTGTGAGAGGCAAATCGCTACCCTCTGTCATCCATCACTTGAGCATAGATGTAAAAATTTCCAAACAAAACTAACAAATGGAATCCCATCATGTATAAAAAAGTATATCAAGAGTCTCTTATGGGTTTGCCTCCCTCTCTGTTTGAAACTACTTCTTCCCCTTCCCTTCCCCCATGGTCTTCTGTTAAGTTTCTCAAGTTTCACATATGAGTGAAAACATATATCTATCTTTCTCTGACTTATTTCACTTAGCATAATACCCTCCAGTTCCATCCATCCTGCAAATGGCAGGATTTCATTCTTTCTCATTGCCAAGTAGTATTTCATTCATCCCCAAACCAAGAGCACACTGTATACACTGAATGTTAGCTAACTTGATAATAAATTATATTGTAATTATATAATTATAATTACACATTTATATAATTATATATTTATTTAATATATAATTATAAGATATAATTATGTAATCATATTATAATCATATTAAATTATATTAAAATTCAATAATAACAAAATTTAAAAAGTATATCAAATCTATTATAGGTTTATTACAGAAATACTAGTGTGACTCAAATGAGAAATTCCATCAATGCATATTTTATCGTATTTAGCAGCTTAAAGGGGGAAAAACATAAATCTTCTAAAGATGCAGAAGCATTTGATAATATTCAAATTTTATTCATGAAAAAAGTTCTTTTTTTTTTTTTAATTTTTTTTTTCAACGTTTTTTATTTATTTTTGGGACAGAGAGAGACAGAGCATGAATGGGGGAGGGGCAGAGAGAGAGGGAGACACAGAATCGGAAACAGGCTCCAGGCTCCGAGCCATCAGCCCAGAGCCTGACGCGGGGCTCGAACTCCCGGACCACGAGATCGTGACCTGGCTGAAGTCGGACGCTTAACCGACTGCGCCACCCAGGCGCCCCTGAAAAAAGTTCTTAGTATAAAAATGAAATGACTTTTCTTAAACTGATAGAGGGTATCTGCAAAAATAAAATCTTTTTACAATCATGGTACTTAATGGTAAAACTTTAAAATATTTTCTTTAAAATAAGTTACCTGACAAGATGCCAGCCATCAATAGTTCTGTTCATCACTATATTTGATTCTCTTGCCAGTCCAATAAGGCAAAAAAAATTATATAAGAATTAGAAAGAAGAAAGAAAATTAATATATGCTGAGAACATAGCTATACACAAAGATCTACAAAGAATATTCCCAGGAAGCTACTGACAAATTATTATTATTAAGAAGAAGATTTACTAAAATGTCACATAAAAAAGAACTAGTTACATTTCTATATTCCAGTGATAATTAAAAATATAAAAAATTAAAAGGATTTTATTTATAATAACAGTATGTAAAAAATATAAGGGATCCAGTAATAAATCTGACAGAAGTCATATAAGAACTTTATGGGACAAAATTTTATATTTATTCAAAGGATATTAATGAAGACCAAGAAAAAATTTAGAGGTATACTATATTCAAGGATAGAAAAACTCAATTTTATAAAGATGTCAGTCCTTCCCAATTTTATCCATAGACTTAGTGTAACACCAACTAAATTCCCAACTTTTTTACCCTATGTATTGTAATGAATATGTAATTCTGAAATTTATATGGAACACAAGAGAATAAAAACAGTCCAAGATGTTCCTAACAATGTTGGGAGTGGTCAGCACTATCCCATGTCAAGACTAATTAGACCTATAGTAATAAAGATATTATAGTATTGGGGCGCCTGGGTGGCACAGTCGGTTAAGTGTCCGACTTCAGCCAGGTCACGATCTCGCGGTCCGGGAGTTCGAGCCCCGCGTCAGGCTCTGGGCTGATGGCTCGGAGCCTGGAGCCTGTTTCCGATTCTGTGTCTCCCTCTCTCTCTGCCCCTCCCCCGTTAATGCTCTGTCTTTCTCTGTCCCAAAAATAAATAAACGTTGAAAAAAAAATTAAAAAAAAAAAAAGATATTATAGTATTGGTCAGAAATAGAAAAATAGTCAAGTAGATTCAATAGAGAGTCAAGATATAAACCCAACCATAAATGAGATTTGATGTATAAAAAACTGGTGATTAATGCAGGAGAGAAGCATGGGCAATTTAGTAAGTTAATATGGGACCGATGGTTATAGATATACAACAATCCAACCTCACAACATACACAATTCTTGGTGGCCTGACAGCTTAAATGTGGAAAGCAAAAAGCTTTTGAAAGGAAGTTTAGAGGAACATTTTTATGACTGGGGGATAGGAAAACCTTTTTTAAACTAGGTTGTCAAAGAACAGATTATAAAATTAAATGTTGATAAAATTCCCTTCATTAAAATTTATAACCTTTAATTAAAACTTAGCATAAAGAAAACAAAAAGGCAAGTTACAAAATGGGAGAAGGGATTTGCAGTATTTAGATGTCCAAGGAACAATATCCAGAATATAAAAAGAACAAATCAAGAAAAAAGATAAATAACTCAATATTCAAATGGCCGAAAGATTTGATTTGTGTTATAATAAAAAGAAACATGCATAGCCCTAAGATGTTCAATTCGTTAGTCATCACATAAATGAAAATTAAAGCCATTATATGCCATCATTTGCTATCAAATGGTTATTAAACAGAGATTTTAAATGATATAAAAACCTGACAACATTAAATATCTTCAAGGGCATAAACAAGAACTTGTATACACTGCTAGTAAAACCACTTTAAAAACCACTTTAAAAAATAATTTAACATTGTTTTGGAAAGCAATTCAACTCCTGGGCAGTGGTTCTCAAAGTGTGATCTAAGAAAATTTTCAGCATGTTTGCAAAGTCCCCTCATTTCAAACTGCATATTTGTGTGAGACCCGATGTTTTTCAAATACTTCAACCAAAACTACAAACCCAATAGACTGAATGAAGAGAGCAGATATGAAAATTTGGTTGTTTTCCTTTAAGCCAGACATAGAAAAATTTGTAAAAAATAAAAAGAATATCACTTTTTTCATTAATTTATTTTCATTTTTAAAAAATAGTTATTTTTGTAAAAATGTTATTGGCATGAACTTGTAATGGGACTACTGTTATTTTTATTTTATTTTTTTATTGAAGCATAATTGAGATACATTATATTAGTTTCAGGCATACAGCATAATGATTCGCTATTTGTATACATTGCAAAATGAACAACACATTAAGTTTATTTACCATCTGTCACCATACAAAGTTACATTTTTTTCCTTGTGATGAGAGCTTTTAAGATTTACTTTATTAGCAACTTTTAAGTTAGCAATACAATATTATTGGCCATAGTTCCCATGCTGTTCATCACATCCAGATGACTTATTTATTTTGTTACTGGAAATTTGTACCCATTGCTCTTTTTCACTATTTTTGCCCAGCCCCCAAGATCCTCCCCTCTGGCGACCACCCATCTGTTCCCTGTATCTATGAGATTTATTTTGTTTTTGTTTATTTTTTAGATTCCAGATATAAGTGAGAATTTATACAGTATTTGGCATTATCTGAGTTATTTCACTTAGCAAAATAGTCTCAAGATCCATCCAGTTGTTGAAAATGGCAAGATTTCATTCTTTTTTATAGCTAAATAGTATTCCATTATATATATGTATATATATATGTGTGTGTATGTATATATAAACATATAAACATATAAACATAAACATAAATATAAACATATAAACACACACACATATATATCTCATATCTTCTTTATCCATCCCTCCATTGATGGTCATTTAGATAGTTTCCATGTTTTGGTTATGTAAATAATGATGCAGTGAACATAGGGGAGCATGTATCTTTTCTAATTAGTGTTAATTTTCTTGGAATTAATACCAGTTGTGGAATTACTATGTAATATGATATTTCTATTTTTAAGATTTTGAGGATCTTCCATACTGTTTTCCATAGTGGCTGTACTAATTTATATTCCCACCAATGGTGCACGAAGGTTCCTTTCTCTCCACACCTTTGCCAACACTTGTTATGTTTTCGTCTTTTTGATAATTGCCATTCTGACAAGTTGAGGTGATATCTCATTGTGGTTTTTAATTTTTATTTTAGAAAAAGAGAGAGAGCATGTGCAAACAGGGGAGAAGGGCAGAGGGAGGGAGGGAGGGAGGGAGAGAGAGAGAGAGAGAGAGAGAGAGAGAGAATCTTAAGCAGGCTCCATGCTCAGCATAGAGCCTGATGTGGGCCTCAATCCCATGACCCTGGGACCATGAGCTGAGATGAAATCAAGAGTCTGACACTCAACCCACTGAACCACCCAGGTGCCCCTCATTTTGGTTTTGATTTGCATTTCCCTGATGACTAGTGGTGTTGAGCATCTTGTCACGTGCTTGTTGGCCATCTGTATGTCTTCTTTGGAAAAACTGTTTATTCATATCCTCTGCCAATTGTTAAAGTTGGATTGTTTTTGTTGTTATTGTTATTGAATTATATGAGTTCTTTATATATTTTACATATTAACCTCTTCTCAGGTATATGATTTGCAAATACTTTCTCATTCAACAGGTTGTCTTTTTATTTTGTTGATGCTTTCCTTAGCTATGCAGACACATTTTAATTTGATGGAGTCCCATTTGTTATTTTTGCTTTTGTTGCCATTGTTTCTGGAGTCAGATTCAAAAAGATATCTCTAAGACCAATGTCAAGGAACTTACCACCTATATTTACTTCTATGAGTATTATGGTTTCTGGTCTTCCAGTCAAGTCTTTAATTTATCTTGAGTTAATTTTTGATGGTACACGAAAGTGGTTCAGTTTCTATTTTTTTGCAGCTAGCTGCCTAGTTTTTCCAGCACCAATGTATTAAAGAGACTGTCCTTTCCTCAGTATATATTCTTGCTTCCTTTGTTGTAGTTAACTGTCCATATATGGGTGGGTATTTCTAGGCTCTCTGTTTGCTTCACTGACCTATGTATCTGTTTTGATTACTATAGCTTTGTATAGTATGATTACCATACTGTTTTGATTACTATAGCTTTGTAATGTAGTTTGAAGTCAGGTAGTAGGTCCTCCAGCACATAAATAGAAGCTCTTAGGAGTCCTCAACAATTTTCAAGAGTGAAAAGGAGTCATGAGACCAGAATATTTATAAACTGTTGCACTAAAACCTTTTTCAAGTATAAATTAGTAGACATACACAAAGATGATCATAGTCACTTGTTTGCAATAGAAAATAAAACACAAACAAAAACATTCAACAAACTTGTAATACCCATTGACAAATCAATACAAAATTATAAAATTATAATATACTTACCCAGTGGAATACTATATATTCTGAAATAATATGCTATGCATCTAGCATATGTATCTATATCTATATCTGTATCCATCTATCTGTGTAGACATCAACATGGGAAAGGCTTCAGAAACATGTTAAATGAGAAAAGCAAATCATACACATAGTATGAATCACTGGACTTAAACAACATGTATGACAAAGCTGTGAAGAGAAAGAGGGAAATACAGAACATAAAATGTAGGATAGTGATTATCTCCAGGGAAACAGGAGCATGTGTTCTATTCATCCAGCTATGTGGTAGGTTACATGCACATTGGTTTTATTTTTATTTTTTAAGCCTTGCCCAAATACTACAAATATTCTTCTGTTTGTAATGTTTAATTATAACATTTTTTAATTAAAAAGTCATTTGAATGAAGAAGGGGAAAAGGAGGAGAAAAGAAGGGAGGATGAAGGACCAAGGAAAGAAGGCAGTATTTCCGGATCTTTAATGAGAGTTAAACAAATCTATTAAATGTACTTCCTCGGATGTTAACCAGCTTTCCTATGCTGAGAGGAGATAATCCTTTGGGAAAGATACCACCTGTTCAGCAGTACACATTCTAAAATGCTATTAAAACACCTATTTTAGGACACTTGAGAGGCTCAGTGGGTTAAGCGTCAGACTCTTGATTTCAGTTCAGGTCATGATCTCATAGCTCATGAGTTTGAGCCTCATGGCTGGCTCCACACTGACTGTGGAGCTTGCTTGGGATTCTCTCTCTTCCCCTCTCTCTGCTCCTTCCCTGCACGTGCACTCACTCACTCCCTCTGTCTCTCTCTCAAATAAATAAATAAACTTAAAAAAAAACCCCACCTATTTAAAACTCTTTCAGATAAAAAGACACGTTTGTGATGAAAGTGACATGGAGCAGATTTCTCTGTAGGATTGGTCCAATCCCATATACAATTTAAAGAGCTGTACAAGTGACCAGGATCAGAGGAGACAGTCTCAAAAAACGTTGAGAATGTTGGCTTGCAACCATGGTGTTCCTTCCTCAGGACAACCTACTGCTTGCCACCTGCCATTCACTCAGTTCCTTAGGGAGAGCAACACATCAGCCTTTCACACCGAGCCCAGTGACCTTGCTGCCATCTCCTGGAAATACAGCAATGGGTGATGACGCCGATGACAGAGACAAGCGCAGAGCCCGCTGCAGGACTTTTCATTATTTCCTAATTGGAACAAGTGCAATTTACACCACTCTTTACATGGCTGTTTTGTACTCTTATAATTATAGAATTAGCAACTTTGGCACCCTTTTTTCCACTTTTTAATTGTGTGGCTGAACATAATTGGAAAAACAAAGACGTACACCTAGGGAAAGGGAAATGGAAAAATAAGGAGGAAAAAGTTTTTTCAAAACGGCATTACTTAGACTCCTGCTTGAGCCAGCAACTGCTCCAACAGTAACTCCAGGGACTGGCAGTGCTTCAGACAAACACCTCCTGTTACAATGTCATTGTTTTGTATATTAGGAATCAAAGATTTAGTGAAATGCTAGGCCCCTTCAGAGTTTGTGAAATATCAGCAGTGTCGACCCACTCTCTCTAATCTGCTTCTTCGAATACCCAACATGCCCGTAGCACAGCGATTTATTGAAAAGTTAATGTGGCAGAATAACCACACTGAAAATGAATTGTGCCTTACGGGTTTACCATGAATTATTGGGAATCCTTTTTCCAACACTTTTTCAAGGAGGATGGCGAAGGCTTTAGATTTTGGTGATTTTAGCCCCTCTTTCCTGAGGGGAGAGTTGACAGGTCTGTGCTTTACAAAAGTTAGACTCTCCGAGGGTCGGTCTGAAAAGATACAGAGGAGAAGAGGAGTGCTCAGCCACAGAGATTCCAACACGCTCAAGATCTGTAGACTGAAGATGGGACAGGAACACTAAGGGTGGAGGCTTTGGGAAGCATGCGGAAATCTCCAGGGACAGAGTGTGGAAAAGAAAAGGTGGATGCCATGAGGAAAGGGTTTGCTAGGCTGGCCTAGCAAGTACTATGGATTGGCATGGATGTTATGCGTCTCAACGGTGACTGTGGTGGACTGAAAACAAGAGGATAAAATACTCGTCCACAATTTCTTAAATTCTTGGATGGCATAAGCTCCAGGATTCTTACACAATTCAAGGACAACATAGAAGGACCCCAGAAAATTAACCGAGGTTGAATTTCTCACCAACTCTATTAAGTGAACAAGGTAGGTAAGGGAAGAGAAGCCAGAGTCGGATTTAATCTGATTTTAGAAATCATATTTCACAGACCAAATATGTCACACAGAGTCTAAGCAGGCTGGGAGTCAGGTAGGTTGGGCTTGTTCCTTATCGTACAGCACAGAATATTAGAGTCAAATGGATAAGATTATGGCCTTGGAGGCAGACAGCTTGGTCCTGCTTTTGCCCCTTAGCTACTCAATCTGAACAAATCAGTTTCTTCATCTGTAAAAAGAGGAGTCTATAAATATGGGCTACCATTAATAGGGTTATTGGGAATATTGCATGTAATAGCTACATAAAATGCTCATCCTAATGCTTCACATATTAGTGAGTGCTCAATAAATATTAGCTTTCATTTTTAATTATTGTTCTGAAATTCAGTTCTTCTAACTGATGAAAGGAGGGCTATTTAAGTGGCCATATTCCTGCCTGGGCTTCTGGAAAGCCTTATACATTTGAAGAATCAAGTTGCAAAAAAAGAAAGTATCAAAGAAAACTTCCAAAAATATTTCCATGGCTACCATTTACTAAGCATCTAAAGTGGGCCAGATCTCTGCTCATTTCTTTCACCCATATGATCCCACCAATTCTTCTAGCAACCCTGAAAGATAAATTAGGCAAATTAGGAAATTGAAGGCTCAAACAAGCTAAGTTTCTGCTGTGTCCACAGTGAGAAAATGTTTAAACCTGGTCTGAAGCATGCTTACTTTGTGCTTTGAGAATTTTAGAAGAATTATCATCTTAAATTCTTCTTTCCCGATTATAATGTTTCATTGATAGTAGTTACCAAATACGGAGTAACTTCAATGTGCTTGGGTTTAGACTGGGAATTTAACTTATATTTTACCATTTGCCTATCATGATAGCCACATGTGATAGATACTGGATCTCTACTGTACAAAGGAAATAAAATTAAGACTCACAGAGATACAGTGTAATGTAAGAGTTGTAGCTGAAACTGAGATCTGCCTTAATTCAGATGTTGTTCTCCCCCACTCCCATTATAATTCCCTGTCTTATAGGACCCATGTATTCCACTCTTAGATATCTATCTAAGAGAAATGAAAATATACATACAGCCAGACTTTGACATTACTCATAATCTTAAGAGCAACATTCCTCACATTACTCAAAAACTAGAAACCATCTAAATGTTCATCAGCTGGTGAAGGAATACCCAAAAGCTGGTATATCTGTACAATGGACTACCACGTGGCCATAAAAAGGAACAAACTACTGACACACACTCTGACAGGGACAACCTCAAAAGCATTACGCAAAGTGAAAGAAGCCAACACTGGAAGCCACATTCTTTATGATTCCATTTATATCAAATGTCTAGAAAAGGCAAATAGATAGAGATAGAAATTGCATTATGGTTGTTTGGGGCAGGGGTTGGGAATGGGGATTAATAGTATACAGGCATGTAAGATCTCACTGGGGTGATGAAAAAGTTCTCAGACGGATTTATGCTAATGATTATACAATTTGGTTAACTGAAAAAAATGTTAATTTAACACTTGAAACAGGTGAATTATATGATATGTATATATGCCTCACTGAAGTTGTTAAAAAAAAGCATTGTGAAAAACACAGTATTTAAACCCTTTAAATACTTTGGACTTTGGTTCATTGTGTGTTTTGCCTTGTTATTCTAGTCTGTTAAGGTCTTAAATATGGTGCAATATTATTTTTAATGCGTTATGAGTCATTTCAACTAATAAATTAAAATGCTTTTGAAGTTATATGTGTTCCTATTATAATAATTCTTGTCTACTTTATTAAAAATAACTTTATTAATAATGTCTTGTGTTGCAATAATTCTAGGCTACTTCTATTCATTGTCACTTGTAGAAAATATCATTCTCAAAAAAGGAGAACAATATTCTAAAGATGTAGTTCTAAAGAAGATACTGAGGACCTTCTCCTCATGTCTAACTGTTCTACTCCACTATCAGGTTGTTGATAATTTTCAAAGACCTCATTGACAATGAAGGGGAAAACTACAACTTTCTGTTCCCAACCCCACACTTGTGCCTTATCCTAAAATTTCTTATTATCTTGATCCACATTTTATTAATGAGGAAAGGAGAGACAGGAGAGTGGAGAGGAGAGAGAGATCAAGCAAAGAGTAAACAAAAATTTAGAAAGAAGATTTTGTGTCTTTGTTGGGGGGTGCATGTTTCTTCTAATCCTAATATTGCCTTTGGTATTGCAAAAAAAACCTATTCACAGATCTTCAGCTCATTTGCTTAACTGTATAGTAATTGTAATATTCCATAGGAATTCTGTAAAATCTGCTGGTGATAGCTTAGGATGGCCCTTCAACACGGACGACCAGGCTTTGTCAGGAAGAGAAGAGAGCCCATAGTAGCTGTGTGGAGGAGGAAAGAAGGGAACAACAATGCACATAAGTTGTATTTTTCTTTATTATTGCAAGATTTTGGATATCCTTTCAAGCAAATAGATTAGAACTTTTGTTTTCACAGTTCCCCAATCGGGAAGTAGGAACAGGGCTGGTAATTCAGGCTTTATGTACCAATATTGTTAGTATCTGTTCTGACCAGGCAGGGCCTCTACGGTTTGCTAAATATTTTGAACATTATGTCTAATATAAGCATCCCAGAGATACTAGTCCTAAAGTTTTATGAGGTGGCCTGGTCTTCATTTTATCTCTATAGCAAATGCCTAGTGGTATGCACTCCACAAATGTGTGTAAAAAATCGAATGAATGACCTAGGGAGTCTGAAGAATGCTCCATGAGAAAGTGGATGCACAATTCAAGGTCGCAGGGATGACCTTCTGCAGAGGCCCATTGTTGTTATGCCATAAACAGTCATGAGAGTATTTTAACTTATGGAGATAGAAATTTAGCTACTGCTTCTGAAGCAAAAGTCACAGATTGAGACAGACCTTTCTTATCCCACCAGAAAGTGATGGTGTGCTATGCGCACCCTGTGGTCAGATTGTTCAGTTTGAAAGCATGAAAACTCTGCCTTGGTTTCTTTTCTCTGAAAGATGTGATTCAGTCACTGATCAACTGGAGTTAAAGTTCAGGGAACAAGAGAATAAAATTTAATTTACCTTTGGACAAAATATTATACTTACAGTTCAAATTCTTTATCTGTAGTAAGTGTAAAAGGAGCTAAAAGAATCCTATTTCAACAGCTGACTAGAATAAAGTCATGTTTCCTTTTGCTTCTTCCAGCAAGTTCCCTCCATTCTTTCTGTTCCAGAAATAGTGGAGAAAATAAAGTGTAGCAAGCAAAGGTACAGATTTGTGTGTCTCTGGTAGGTATGCTTATGCATGTGTGTGTGTGTGTGACTGTGTGTGCGTCAGGAAGGGTAAGGAACTACCAAAGTTGGAAAGAGATTCTTGATATTAGTCCAAAAAGAAGCATAAATTAAATTCCACACCAACTAAGACATTTACATCCTTAGGACCAACTGGGTAAAATTAAAGCTGGAACTCAATAGATATTAAATAACAATAATAAAATAATTGGAGGCTTTAGATTTTAATGAGGGGTCATTAGTTGCTCTTTCTATCAATATAATGGGCTATAAAGATGAGCTCTTGCCCAGTTATAGTTATTAAGGACCACTTTTTTTCTAAAAATACAATGCCTGGAGACACTCAATTGAGACTCCAATTTGGTTCATGACATCCTGACACCTTGGTTGAGAAAGCCAACAGGGAGATTCTGCATTTTGTCTTTTAAGAACTGACCCTGACCTGGCCTAACCAGGTCACATCTCAGAGATTTATCTCTATATCACTTTTATATAAACCTCAAAGAAAACATACCTGGATGTATGCCACTTTTTTTTTTTTGTCTTGATATTTAACATGTAGTGAGTGGACAAAAGATTCTGGTTGGAGAAGCAGGGGACATACAAGTAGAAGTTTAAGTCACAAACTAGCATTTTAGGGCAAGACACATGACTTCTACATTGGTTGAAACACATCTGGAGAAGCACAAGAACAGACTAAAGTGTTTTCAGGAGGGTGAGAACGATGGTAAGAGGTTTGGCAAACATGTTATACCGAAAGGAAGGAAGGAAGGAAGGAAGGAAGGAAGGAAGGAAGGAAGGAAGGAAGGAAGGAAGGAAGGAAGGAAGGAAGGAAGGAAGAAAGAAAGAAAGAAAGAAAGAAAGAAAGAAAGAAAGAAAAAGAAAGAAAGGAAGGAAGAAAGAAATTAAAGTGCAGGTCATGAACTCAGAAGCATATAAGAGCCAAGCAAATAATACATATGAGCAAAGCAAGCCAGGTAGAAAGAACAATTTTTACCTCCTTAAAGAATTATTTCCACTCCTATTTTTCTGAACATGCAGACTTCTCAGTCCTTCTTTTTCCATCCATCCTTTGAGAGTGAAATGGGTCCAAGAAATAGTTTTTGTCTCAAGAAAAATAGAAGTGTAAGCAGGATGATGAATCATGGAGAGGGCCTAGAGCAGAGGAGACTGCCCATGCAATGGAGCAGTGGCTACTTGGCTGATGGATGCTACCCAGAGATACAGGTAATGTACTTTAGAGAGTATCATTATCAAGAGAAGATGGGGATTCGACTTCCCAATTTTGAAACATTAGTTATACTTTAATTAAAAAGAAAAGCCCTTCTGTGAAGGCCAATATTGTTCAGGCAAAGTAAATCCCATCTGTGGGACAAATTTCACCACGGGCATCCTTGACATCTTTGAAAAATGGACTATAAAAGAGAAAATACAGAGCTAGAGACATGAAAGAAGGCCTACCAAAATAGAGTAGACTTATTCTGGATCACTCTAGAAGAGAGGGGTAGCCCCAGTGGGTGGAAGTTACCAAAAGGAGTATTTCAGGAATGGAACTGACTTTGTAGACTGTTTTTCTTCTTTCAGGAAGAAGAATGGTCTACAAAGTCAGTTCCATGAGTGAAACGGGTTGGCTCAGGAAGTGATGAGCATCCTTTGATGGTTAATTTTATGTATCAACTTGACTGGGTGAAGAGATGCCCAGATAGCTTGTATATCATTATTCCTGGGCGTGTCTATGAGGTTGTCTCTGGAAAAGATTAGCATTTCGATCAGTAGTAAATAAAGAAGATCAGCCTCACCAATGTGGATGGGCATCATCCAATCCTTTCAGGGCCTGAATGAATGAATAAATGAATAAAACAAAAAGGAGGAGGAAGGTCAAAATGTTCTCTCTGAGCAGAGACGTCCATCTTATCCTGTCTCCCAACATCAACCTCCTGGTTCTTGGTTTGTCTGACTCACACAAGGGGTTACACCATTGGCCTCGGAATGTCAGGCCTTTGGAATTTGAACATAATTAGATCATTTGGTTTTCTGATTCTCCAGCTTGCAGAGAGTAGATTATCGGATTTCTCCACCTCTGTAATTGTGCAAACGAATTCCTATAATAAATATTTCTCTCTCTCTCTGTGTATATATATTCATATTATATACTCATATATATATTCATATATCAAATATATTCAATATATATATTCATATATATATTGTATTGATTCTGTGTCTCCGGAGAGCCCTGAACAATACACACCCAATTGTTGTCCTCAAGTGTGACGACCCTCAGAGATACTGCTGAAGAAACTTTTTCTTGGTTCCCCTCTGAGAGCTCTAAGATCCCCTTTAACCAGGAAAGTCAGTGACTCTAGCCCTGACTCTGCAGTAAAACAAGAGAAACCACGTAGCACATATCAAGTTCAGTTCCTTAGAATTTAAAATGTATTGACTCAACATTGACTTCGTTTGGGTGATAATCATATCTTTGCCAGTTCTGAAGTGAGACTGCCTGATAAAGGGGCTTTATCATTATTGACTTTGTAACCTTGAGCAAGTTACTTAAGTTCTGTGGAAGCAAATTTACCAATCTGCAAAATGGGTTTGGTAAGAGTACCCGTTTCACACTGTGGTTGGGTAGATTAAATGATACATATACAATGCTTAACATAATGCCTATAATACAGTAATTGCTTGATAAATCTGGAGAAGCCCATGGACAGATTAAAGTGTTTCTGAGAAGGTGAGAACCAAAAGAAGGAGTCTGGCAAACGTGAGTCCTGAGAGAAGTGAAGTACCAGGAGTGGTAGTCATGAGACGTTTTGTGGTGGTGAGAGATGTATGTTAGAAACTTAGGTAATAGAGACCACGTCTGTCTTCTTCATGGTACTTCCAGTGCTTCACAGTTTTTAAATAAAGGGAGGGCCAACAGAGTTTCTTTCTAAACCTGAGTTTGGGGGAGAGTACATGGAAAATAATCATGATGTGCTCTGGTTTCAGAATATGTAAACACTTGTGTTTGCCTGATTTGAACTACAATTTAGCAGATTCTTCACATTCCTAATAATCTCACAGTGTTAAAAGCCCTTATTTTTGTGGACATCAATAAAGCATATTGTCGTGTGAAGTCTAGTTGAAAAATGTAGACATCCCCTTCAGACCTGATGAGTGTAATCCAGTTGGGCCCATTCACTCAGAATAAATGGGACTCAAGAATGCATCTTCATAAAATCACAAATCACAGGGATGATACTAAAAATCTGTAAAGCCTAGGAGGGCCCATCAACCAATCAAAATGGGCACCCAGCCTATCAGAAAAGATGTCACCCATGAACGACCAGTAGAGATAAACCAATGGGTACTAGCTGAGTATCAGCCCTGCACATCAGATGCCTCACCCTTTGGGTCATCCGCTCATAAAAAGCTATAATCTTAACTGCTAGGTTCTCAAATGTCAAAGCTCTCTTGTTTAGTCATACATACTTACGTGATTATAGAGTTCTACAGTAATACTTTAAAAATAATATCCCATGAATACACTACCACTATTATATTTTTATCTGAGCAGGTTATAGGGCTGAACTGATACCCTGACCAAACGGCTGTTCCAAGATCTGGAAATGTAGACTGTGTTTTGCTTATGGCACGCTCACAACCCTGTGCTGGGTTTCTCCATGTTCAGTCCAAGAGACATTCATTTTGAAGAGCAGAGTCTTTTATTTTCCCTCAGCAAGTCCAGAGTGTCCTGTACCTTTTTAAGTACTTTGTTAGGACTTAAATCAACACTCTAATTACAGGCAAGAGGAAAGAACATTAGAAACCAATGCCAAGACTGAATGGAGAAAGCTGCTTCTTCTCATGAGCAGAGTTATATAAACTGCTCAGATCTGCTGCCTTCACTAATGTTGAGGCACTTAAGGCAAATGAGAGCATCACTCCTCCCTCTGTCCCCAGCATTTAGTTTATCACCATTTTTAAACATTTTGCAAAACTATTAGGATATTTATGGGTAACATACAGAGGAAGAGATCTGTGGTACCAGGAGAGCAGAGCCGGACAATTCTCGCGAGCAAATGATTGATTTGGGGTCATTAAAGAAATTGAGATGTTGTCAACATACGCTCTTTGTTTACCAAAACCTTCACCAACTGGGCTCAAGATCCTTGTTGCAGACAGGACTAGACATCAGAATTAAAGGGCATTTAACATTCTCTACTTTCATGTATTTGAAAATAAAGTTAGGTTTTAGAAAATTGAACCATTGCTAACCAGAGTTTTCTGAAACTTGATCCTCAGACTACGTACATCAGAATTCCCTGATTGTTAAAAACGCAGATTCAAAATTCTCAACTGAGATCTGTTGATCTACCAGTGACTGTATCTTATACATTTTTGTATCCTTAACTCCTGGCATATTATTTAACCTATGGAAAGTGCTCAATAAGTTTGTTGAATAACATGGCTTATTAATTAATGCTATCTTGGGATTGATGAGTTGGATGCGATTAAATTAACCAGAGATTTCCTTTTATCTTCTTTCCCACTGATCTTCAGTTGGCAGAACTAAAATAGTTGGAAAAATACAAGTCAAAACATTTTCCACGGTTCCCTTTAGGCTTCCAAATTTCCATCAAGTCAGTAATCTTTAAGAGTTGAAGTTAGTCTTGGAGCAGTTCTATGTTGGCTAAAACTCAAAAGAACCTAAATGGTCTAGAGTTAAAGCTTAAAGCTCAGACAAATAAGAAACTGTTCAGTATCTGACGAAGAGTGGGGGTGAGGGGATCGAGTCTGTGGAGGAAATGCAGAAGTAAAATTGTGAGATGAGGAGGAAAGCAACCAACAAGTGTGCCTGTCACAGCCCTCAGCTGTCCTGGGTAACCAGCTAGGGCTGACCTGACCTGGAGTGAGTAGATGGCATCTGACATGGCATGGTTCAGGTGTCAAAAACCCCTCAGAAACTCCAAAGCTTCTCTGCCACTAGCCTTTCTTACTTAAGCATGAAGAATCAGAATATTATCAGAATATCTAGCCAGAGATTTCTATCCATGGTCCCACAAAACTGGAGCTTACTACATGAAATGCTGGGTGAAATCCAAGTTTTGAGTGCATGCTATCCTCAGAATCTTTACTACTCCAATGGCCAGGTTAACCCACCCCTAAGAGCCTGCAAGTGATGCTTGTTGTATGTGTGGACAAACAGAGGTTGGTTTGCTCAATTAAGAAGCACAAGAGGGGTATGAGAAGAAAGTTGTTAAGGGAGTAAAGTGAGGGTGCATCAAGAAACATAAAACACAAGTGAGCCTGTAGTTGTTTTCATGAAGGCTACTTTACAATTTCACATTTTATACAAGCGCTTCTTACCAATGGCATTGCTGACACCCTAGGGAGGTGGCACACAGCACTGGACCCTAATTAAGCAAACCAATACCTGTTTGAGAAAGAAGGAAGGAAGGAAGGAAGGAAGGAAGGAAGGAAAGGAAAGGAAGGAAGGGAGAAAGAGAGAGAGATGGGGGAAGGAGGGAGGAAGGGAGGGAGGGGGAGAAAAGAAAGAGAGAGACAGAGATAGAAAGAGAGAGAGGGAGGGAGGGAGGGAGGGAGGGAGAGAGGGAGGGAAGAGGAGGGAAGGGAAGAAAGGGGAATTTTTAGCTCTTGGAGGTGGTGTTGACAACAAATCCCACTAAAGACAACAGTGGACTAAAAAGAAACCAATCATGTGTTATCTGGAAAAAAGATTATTTAATAATAGGTCCCTTCCCCTATGGAGCTGCCTGTGCTGGTTTTTCTCTTGCTGCATTTCCTTTCTCTTGCAGAGCTCCACAGTTTGACTCCTACAGGTCATTATATACATGAAGAGAGCCAAGAAATTTTGACATTTGCTGTGGGCGATAATGTATTTGAAAGGATTGGAACACACCCTTGGTGGGTCCTATCCCCCACACATGCACAGAATAGCACGCCAAATACAAAAAGACCCAAGGCGGGTCATGTTTGGGAGCATTGACTTAAAAGCTCTTCAGTTTTTTGAAACAGAAAAGCCAAAATTTATCTGTTTTAGCTCTGTGTCCCATCTGATCAAAGTCCAAGAACATGAACTGGATCATAAAATAAGTAACACACACCAGCACCAGGGGATGAGAGGGCAAGAGAGAACAGTATCGGGAAACATGTGCTCTGATATGGCCACAGAACCATTTTCCAGTCCCTAATTCTGCCCCTTCCCTCCACTCACTGCAGGGCGGCAGGTAGGAGGTTGTCCCTGCACCCCTGAAGTCTTCCATACAGCACAGGAGCATTTTTATTTCCTCCTCAGCATCCCCCTGGTCCGGCCTGGACCTGCCTTCAGTCTCAGCGAACCCACCGTGCCCTGCTGTTCTTTCTACCTTCACCTTGTACTACATATATCTCTTGTGTAAGGAGAGCCTGATCTAGATGGTTTCAAACTAGGTTTGAAGAGGAAGTAGGATCTTGTCTATTTGAATAGATGCTGCCATCATCTGAAGTCTCATATGAAGACTCTTCTTTCAGTAGGGCTCCTAATAATTAACTCCTTTCCCAAAGCCTTCTTTCTCCTTTTAAGTATTCATTACACTGACCTATTTTGACTGCAGTACATATGATAAGTGGACTATAAAATATTTAGCTGCTGTTTGGGAACCATTTAAGTTCATTAGAAAATCTGGAATTGAACTTCTGTTTATTTTTCCCTTAAAACTTTTACTGAATGGGCTAGCACCCTGCCTTATGAGAAAATAACATACATTTTTAAAATTGAAGTTCTTGGAAGCTAATTTCTATTGAACCAGGAGTTACACAAACAACTGAAGGTAACATTTATTGAGTACCTACCACATGCTAGGTGCTTTCGTTGTCTCTTCACTGAAACTCTTGGGGAGGTATTATTCCCTCCTTATGAACAAGAAGACCGAGGCTTGGAGTGAGTGGTAAGCAGAGTTATAATTATTCAGGCACAGGCCCATGTCATTCATGCTGCCACAATTTGGGCATCTAGGGAAGGGTGAATCTATTATCCAGAGTCTTTCTAACTCCACGGTTTGTACCCTTAACCCCCACACTCCAATGACTTATTTAAAAATTTTTTTTTAATTAAATTCTTTAAAAGTTTATTTATTTATTTAGAGAGAGAATACAAGTGGGAGAGGGGGAGAGAGAGAGGGAGACACAGAATCTGAAGCAAGATCCAGGATCTGAGCTATCAGCGTGGAGCCTGATGCAGGGCTCGAACCCATGAACTGTGAGATCATGACCTGAACCGAAACCAAGAGTTGGATACTTAACTGACCGAGCCACCCAGGCACCCCTCCAATGACTCCTTATATAAGCTCCATTAGTGGATTCCCATCATACAATAAAGTTCCTTTGGGATTTGGCCTCCGCCTTCCTCTCAAGCTTCACTGTGCATCATTCATCAGATTCAAACCCATGCCAAACTACACAGTTTTCTGAACAGGAAAGGGTGCTTCGTAGCCCCATAGCTCTGAGCAGGCATTCTTTCTACCCAAACAACTTTTCTCCATATATACCCAGAAAATTCCTTGTCTTTGATGAGTCAGCTCATGTGCTTCTCACCCTGTCAAGATCTACCCTGACCTCTTAACTACCTGCCAATTCAATCATTCCTTTATTGTATCTCTATATCCACCTTTGTACCTGTATCATTCTTGAGATTATGACTCTTCCAGTCCTCTTGCCAGTAATAGCATCCCCAAGGCTCGGTATAGTATGAAGCATAGTAAGATCTCAATAAAATTTGTTGAATGAGTATATGATTCTATATCACAGAGCCCAAAGAACTTTAATCAACCTTTACTATTCAAGGAGGGTATTATATCATCCTTCATAACTGTTGATTACTTCACTTATTTTTTTAATTTTTCCCACCCCTGTTTTGTCTTTATTTTGTCAATTCTGTCATCAGCCAGCAATCCCAGTTAATGCTGGCCTCATTATTTTTGTTTCTGTGGCCTGAGTACACTTTCTGCCATGATTCTCTCATACTCTGGGCTCCCCTTTCAGCCTCCCTGACATCTGCCATTTCAGTTCCTCATCCTTCCTTTCCTGGCAGATGTGAACTCCCAACACTGGTGTGGCAACAATTTAAATTCTCTCCCTAACTCCCTAGTTTAACAGTGCCAGCAAAAACCAATCCAACAGAAAGAAAGGAGGGGGGAAGATTGTTCATGCAGATGATTTGCAGCAAGAGATATAAGAAAAGCCACTCCCAGATGGAAACAAGTGTTCCCAGCTTTGGGTCCATCACCTCCTGGCCCAGGTTAACAGAGACTCTTGGTGAGCAATCGGGTTCTCTAGCCCCAAAGTGCAGCAGGGTATCACAGCCCATCTCATCTCCTTCCCGGCAGATAAAAAATTCTTTTGCTTCTAATTAAAAAGATTAATAAAGGAATAGGACACATCAGGTTCACATCAATCATTGCCCATGTGGTTCTTATTACTGTAATTAAAAGTTATCTTCCCCAAATTTCGGGACGAAAGCTCCATGATCTACAATTGAAAACACATTGGAAGTTTTCCATTTTCTAACTTCATTCATTTTACTTCTTAAGAAAAAAGTGGCAAAGCAATATTCTTATGGCTGATAGGTTTAGAGGTGTCCCTAACAGCAATCTGTCAGCAAAAACACACTTTCTAAAAAAATTTCTTGAAACACCCTCAGAAAGGTGCATTTCCCTTTTGTATTCAAAATGAATGATTGCTTATTTGTATAATTCCTATGCTTGCCTTTTCTTCCTGTTCAGCTATCAGTGCCCTTGAAAATTCTCATATGAAAGGCACTTTTAATGACAAGTTAAAAATTTACTAAAGTCTCCACTATCATGCTTGGGCTAGAACAAGACAAAGTTAATGCTTGAAAATCTATATCTCCCAGAAGGCATCAGCTTTCCCCAAAGGACACACAGCACCAACATGCACTGGCCCCTGGGTCCATGTGGAAATGTGTGTGATTCCTTTTACACAATCTGAAGGCGTGGAGTCAACCCTGGGTCAATATCTGGGGAATTAGAACTTCAGTTTCAGTGCGATTGAGTTTTATTAGGAACCAGTCTGGTCATCCAGACACAGTGGGTTTATGAGTTTGTTACAGCTAGGGTGGAAATGGCCAGAGACATAGAAGGTGATTCAGAGTCCATTGTCTGCATGGGTATGAGGTCTTCAGGCATAAATGCTTCTTCTAGAAGGCCAGGAGAACGATCAGATGCTTGGCTTTGCTATATCACTACATATTCCCACCTACAGTTCTTCCTGGCATTCTTCCTGTCCCCGACTCTCCCGTATCCTGGTTGCTAGAAGCCTTCACTGGTTGAAATGCAGTAGCACTGCCTTTTCTCAAGGCTCCCAGCCTTCCGACCCAGGGCTCTATCTTCTCTCTGCTTCTCTTATCTGTGTCAAAGCAGGGGGCTTGTAACATTCTTTGCACATCTCACATCTGCACAGTTCAAAGCAGGAGCCTGCAGCCTCAGTGTTTTTTCTTATCTATCAAGGCTTTCCTGTGCAAACAAGGGCCTCAGCAGCTTCATCTACATGGCTCCCTAGCAGCTCAACCGAGCACACTTTGGGACAGGGCTGACCACCTCTATATTCTAGTTTCTTACTTCCATGAAATTGTATACAACTTTAACTTGCAGACAATCTCCTATTTCAAAACCTTCTTGTTTTTAGCTTATGGATACTTAACCCCACGAGAGTCCATTGCATTGCACCAAAGTCCTTGTCTGCAAGAACTTAAGGACCTATTCTAAGACATTCAAATCTGTGTAGAGCCACACTCCAGATTGAAGTATTTTCTTTCCTAAAATCTTGTGGTCTGTATGATTCCCAACATTCACATGGCACTAAACACAGTGCCCCTTGTATCTCAGCTTTTTTTTTTTTTTTCAATTCTTTCTCACCTAGACTACGAGTTTCTAGAGGATGGGAAATCTGTCTTTTCTCTTTTTGGTTCCCAGAACCTCTCATAATGTTCTCACATTGCAAGTGCTCAAAGAATGTTCATAAGGATGATACCTTTTAAAGATTCCCATGGTGGGTAAAGTCAGACTGTCACAGAGTTAGGCCCAGCAGGTAGAAAGTGTGCACATGGATATGCTTGTAGTTATGGATAATTAATGCCCTTCTGCCATGCCTGCCTGTGTCAGAGGCTGTCATCTCGGCCCCCCTCGGATTTCTCAAAAGCTGATCATCTGTGCTCTGAGCCTTTCTTGCCTGTGCCATTGTACTCAGGCAATGGGGCAAAGGATGGGGTCAGAATTTCTTTGCCAGAGAAAGTACTTCCATTTACCTAAATGGAGTAGGAAAAAGTGCAGTGCAGACAGCACAAACAGCTGCACTTCCAGGACCATAAAGGACCAAACTAAAAGTGTGCATGAAGGCAATCAACCTCCACAGCTTTCTAAACAAGTGTCTGAGGGTGGAGCCTTTCCTGGATGCTTGTCTCTCTGCAAAACACATAGGATATGGCCCAAACTTCAGGCTGGAGAGCCAAACATCGGGATGGACGAGAACATCTTTTCCTAGAACTGGGGGTTCCTAGTTGAGGTCCAGAGCTATACGAAAGGACTTATCCACATATTGAATGCAGAGGCAGAGGCTAAATATGCAGAAAGAGACAAAAAGCACACAAGAGACTCTATAGTGTCAAAAAACATGGAAGAGACTCAATAGTGCAAAATATCGAAAATGCTCAAAGTGCATCTTCAGAAACAGTTTGTGTTAACTTGTCACCCACTGATACCTCTATAGTTTTTTACCGAGGAACTTGCTTATATTGAAAGTTAAATTATCCAAGAGAGAGCCATACATTTCAAATATTGTAGATCTGCAAACATTTTCAATGAAATCAAATGAAAACATATCATTTGAGACCACAGATGTTTTCCACATTTTCCTTTGTTCCTCTTGGATACTTTTCTAACTTATGTTTGGTTTCATCACTTTTTAAGACCAGAAAACATTATCAGTGGGACAGCTAGAGCACCAGCCCAACAGAACACTCAGAAACAAGCAACAGAAGCACATTGTTTGGGCTGCAGATCCTTTTTTTACTTTTCCATATGTTGGTCTACATGGAGCTAGTGATAAGGCAGAGTGTCTGTCACCCCGACAGCTAGTCTGGAGGTTCTTGTAGGGAAAAAAATACAGCACAACACATTGGTTGGAAATGGAAATGGACGTTTGGATGAAATGTTTTGTAGGTAAGGGGCTTGCTTTCCAACTAGTCTGCAAAATCCTTGAGACAGAGCCATGTACCTATCATCCATAATGCATGGTTTATTTTTAGTACGCATTTACATACAAAGTTGATGCTAAGTCCTCGATGAACACTTCTTTCCAAAAAAAAAAGTTTACTGGCTGTTGCAGAGATACAATCTCCTTTTAAACGGCATCCGTCGTGCTTTGCCTTGGTGGCTGGCCATGCATTTTAAAGACAGCTTCTTCTACCCTGCTTGAAAAAGGAGTCCCACCCTCACAAACCAAGAGCAACCTAACAATGCTTCATCCTGTCATGTCTGGCCAAAGCTACACTTCTTTTTATCCCTTTCACTCTTTGATCATCAGATAAGTGACATCTACAGCTATGTGTAACTTTCAATGTTATATATTAAAAGCAGATACATATTGAAGACAGATACATATTGAAGACATGCCATAATTCAAGATTCATAGATGGTAATACAGACGGAAGAAGCAAAAGAGATGGGAACTTTAAATGAAACCTGTAAGAAATCCCTCCTCCCTAAGTAATAGTGATAGTAAATGAGAAGATGGGTAATTATTGGCCTCTTGTCACACCCTACCACATGACGAAATGAGTTTAGTTCTAAAGTAGTCCTAGGTAGTAAAACAGGCCCAGATATTTTACTCCAATTTGCACAAGACCTATAAAATCTGGGCTTACAATGGACCGAAGCAAAAGATGCCTAGTGGATCCACATCAGAAATTCAACACTAAGCCAAAACTACTCATGGAGAGTTCAGAGAATTCTGGGCCAGCTTCAGTACACACTGTCCCTAGGGGGGCAAGAGCTTTCTACCTGGAAGACTTCCCATGCCTGCTCTGACCTCCTTGAGACTGGTTTTCCAGAGCTGAGCCAGAAGACACCAGGCTCCAGGGTTTGAGAAAAATAGGGAGAAATGTTTCCTATAATCATACTTTGTCTTGGCCATTGAAAATAACCTTTGAGTCGTGGAGCCAGTGTTTAGAGAAATGGATGGGACGGGCTGCCTATGGTTTAGTACTTGAAGAAATGTTAAAAAATCTATGTGGTGAGTAAGCTAAGTATTCAGATGTTTGAGGTAGCTTTTCTAAACTTTACAATAGCCCAGAATTTGGTCTTAAGTTAGAACAAGAAAGCCACACAGGAACAATATTTCTTTTAAATTACTCCATGCTATGAGATTACATGGGAAGCAGATGAAGGTGGAATAATAGAGTTCAAAATATTGTATTTCAAGAACGAGAAATAGTGTTTAGCAGGCTGTTTGAACATTTTGAGAATGTCTAAAAGCCAGAAAACAAGAGCCTAGCCTAAGGATTAAACATGAGGGGAAGATTATTTGTTCAGACCCCTATTTCATGTTGCACAAAGAAATAATAAACAAGGGTGTTGGGTTTGCTACATAGAATACATTCTGCTGTATGAATATAGATGCAAATGTGGGTGGTAATCATCAGTGTTTATCATTTTACCAACATGATATAGTCTGTAGCTTGGGGGGGGGGGAGGCAAACTGCCTTAGAAAAATGGGCCTCTCCAGCTTCTCCATTCTTTCTGAGAGGAACCACAGGACCAAAGCTGGCCTTTTCCTTGAGCTTTCTAGTCAGAGCATCAATAACCGAGTGTCCAATAGTGAAGGGCCCCCAAAGCAAACTCATCATGGCCTGGGCAATGGAGACCTCATAATTGTGGTGATGCTGTTTTGAGGGAGAATTGCTGTGTGCCCACGTTTCATATCCAGCTGATATGCTGTGACTCACTCATTTGCACTGGCCAGGGACAATAGTCAGCTCCTGGAATGGAAGCATTTCATTTCATTCATTGAAATGAGGCCTTCAGGAACTAGAAATTCTACTTGTTTCATCGCTTCCTGGCTGGTAATGGTGGCTGGATAGTATGGAAGGTAGAGTAATGCCAAAGAAACTAGAGACTGGTCTACTACTGTTTTTCCCCTCTTGCTCTTCTCTCTTCTTCTATAATTCCTGAACGAAGGTTTTTCGTATGGTTTAAACAAACCATAACTCTAACCACTGCTATTTATTGAGCACTATATCATGCATCAACAAACTTAAACAGTATAGAGACCCTGTATAGTATTTTACAAATAAACAGCAGCAGATAGGTGCTGGTGTAATTTGCCTGAGGTCACACAGCTAATAAATGAAACCCATGCCTTCATAAATCAAAAGCTGTTGATCAGTATGGTATAGATTTTCATGAGCCCTACTGATGTTAGCTCCCAAATTCTTGACTCTCAAATTTATTGTCTCATTCCTACTTCTGCTTATGTATCCTCACAGTCCCTTTTACCTGTATACCATGTTTATCTTCTAATTATATTCAATGAGTCTTTAAATTAAATTTGTTTTGCTTTCATAATTATTCTCAGAGTCTTGGTTACACAATATCATGTGACACTTCTAAGAGAAACTGACAGAAGAGTGGGCAGAGGGAGGTTGACTTTCCAACCTAGATGCTCACCTATAATTTTGCATTATAAATTAGAATTGTTGTCCTCAAAGTGGCACCCCTAATTCTGTTCCAGGCTCCCAAAGACCTGGAAAGTGGTAGACAATGGTAGAGGAAAATACATGATGATGATGATGATGACTCTGAAGTGGAAAGCCAACAAAAAATGAAAAAGTTTGTAAAAGATAAGACTGAGATGGAGGACGGAAAGCGCTACAACTCTGAGAATAAAGAGAAGAGGAAATGAGTTAGAACAAGAGAAATACAAAAAACAGAACATGTCCATATTGAAGATCAACAACAGTGAAAAGAATAAAGTGAGGTCAACTCATTACTTCTTCAAAAAGCATGCCCTGCGCACCTACTATCTTCTAGAATAGGGATACAATGGTAAACAGCAGATAAACTCCCTGTCCTCCAGTGGAGTCCATAGTTTTAGGGGAAAGATAGATATGGACCCCAAACTATAAAGACTAAAGAGTGTCTTAAAGCTCTGCAAAGCACTTTAGAATCTGGAAACTGAAGGGCTAGAAGTTGTTTAGGAAAAGATTAGGGAGATAAATGATAAAAAGCACTGCATGAAAAATGCCCCCAAAAGATCTTAACAATACCCTTTATCTCCTTATGTTCAGGCTAGCCTAGTTCATCGAGAAGTTCATTGAGTTTCTACTGTATTCAATTGTTCAATTTAATAACTATCTTCTGCAGAGGACTCTGGAGTTTGTTTAGGGATCACAACCTATAATAACTTAGAAAAGAAGATGATGGTATGTCTGTGTATTTTTTTCTTCTGTCATTGAAATGTCTGGCATATTTGGGTGGGCAATAAGCAAACACAGATGTGAATGAAGCAAAATAACAGAAGGAAGTAATGATGGGAAACTGAAAGTGAAAAGGCCATGCAGCAGATTTCACAAACGATTTGAACACCAAAGGTCAGAGCATATCAACCCTACAGTTATGCTCCCACACAAATATCATATTACAGGAAATATATGCTGGAGACAAATAAAAAAGGTGCACAAGAGGGTAACCAAGATCAAAAAGTCTTGGTATGCAGCTGGGTTAGTGACTGAGCTCTATGGAAGAAAAAGCTGAATGTAGGACATCAAGTGGTGTTCTTCATCCAGAGCCTTAGAAGACCCATGGTTACATGGATGGAAGAAAAAAACAGAAGAAGATAAATGGAAGACCAAAACTCAACGAACTACGGAGGCACTGGAACCCATGTTGCTACATGTGGAGCAATTTGGGAAGTGATTACTAGAGTCAGCAGGAGACACTGTATGTGTGCATTCGCTGAGCGAGAGCACTGGACTGGTGCAAAACACTGGACGTGCATGACCGCAGTGAGCACCAATGGTGGGGGGGGGGCACAGCTCGTTTGCCTTGACTCCTGTGGAATGCCTTTTTCTGTTTTGGAGAGTGAAGTAGAGGATGTGTACGGGACTGTTAGCGACATCACCGACTCTTCAGGGCTGATGCAATGGGTCACCAGTGGACAAACAGGTATGAAAGCTGGAAAGTGAAATGGGGCACAGAAAGTGAACCAGGGCAGTTCTTACAAGATCCACAAGAATTTTATCGAGAAACCAACAGAAATATCATGTGACTTAGCACAAAAAGAAGAATTTTGCTATGGTATGGCTAAGAGAACTGCATCAAAGTCCCAGAAGCTCCTGCTCATTTACCAACTGACCCCGTTACTTCCCTTCTGCTTGTTTTGTGTTCTACTTCTTAGACAATGGTTAGGTAGCACTTTCCAGCCACTGTCTACTAGGGAATCCCCCTTCAAATGTTCTCCCCGGACCACAGGACTAGGTGCTTCAGCATCACTGCTCTGGATGATACTCTTTAACATAAAACACTGCCTTGCCATTCATTCCTTCCTTCACTCACCAAATATGGTTCATGGGCTATCTGCATGCCACACACTGTATTTAGAGCTGGTCATAAAATAATAAGTGATAATAACAAGGAGAAACTGTTTTGGTGAACACTGATTCAGGAGTGACACAATTCTGAAAAAGAAGACACCCACCCCCCATCCCACTACCATGGGCTTTCTGATTATCTCAAGGTCCATTTAATGACTCCAAACAAAAGCATTTTCTGGTTTTAAACATGTGCTCAAACCTGACTGCCCCTTAAGGGAGGCAGTAAGTGAGGTCCTAAATGAATGGTGCAAGGTATTCTAAACCTGCACGCAGCCTTGGTGACTGTTTTTAACTACACCAAGCTGGCTGGTTACCATAATTTTGGTTCTGATAGATGGATACAGGATAAACCCCAGGTCCAGAAGTCTGAACAGAGAATATAACTAAAAAACGTAGAGAAACAAAGCACCATTAATGTGTGTCATGCAATTAATAAAAAAAAAATGCTGTGATTTATTTCTCATGCTGAAGAAATATTTACCTTCTAGTTTTGTATTCGTAATGCTGCCTTCCTTTTTTGAAGATGCTCCCCCTAACCGTATATGCCATAGGCTCCACAAAACATGGACCTGCCCCTGGGGGACACATGTGGATTCTTCTTTCTCAGTTCTGCTGCTGTCTAGCCATGAAAATAGGGCTGGTCACTTAATTTACCTATTTATTGTTGTTGGTGTTGTTATTTTATCTCATGTATCTTTAAAGCATGCACAAAAATACTTTCAAGACATAGTAGTGGTGAGTTTTAGAGAAGGTTATCTGTGGCAAAGTATATGGCAACTTAAAAATACTATATTATTTAAGGCATTATTTAAAGCACCACTAGGCCCTCCTTCAGTTTGGAGTTGCATTTGAAGCTTTGGCCTCAAAAGCCACCTGCAGGGCTTACATTATTGTTTGACTCTGGAATTCCTATGTATGTATGTATGTATGTATGTATGTATGTATGTATGTAGTAAAGCCCCACCTCACTATCCAATCCCAAATTTCTTCAAGTAGACATTGAATTATTTACTGCTTTCTAGATCTCAATGGACCTAGCTGTATATGTAACTGCCTAATAAGTATTTGTGGATTTGTCAAATTGGCTTGAATTCTAAGATTTTGTGCCCTAATTACCCATCCATCCATCCATCCATCCATCCATTTGTCCATCCATCCATTTAATATATATCTAATAAGAGCCTCACTTGCGCTGCTGCCGAAGCCCAGAATGTGAACAGATAAAAGCCAGGCTGCTCTGGTTGACGTAGGCTGTGGACCGGCAGCCTAGCCTGACTGGCTCCTCTTGGCGGCATTTGAGGATGTGTGCAGATCGCTATCTCCAGAAGGTCACTCTGCCAGGTACAATGCAATGTGCTGCAGATAGAATAATTAATGCTATACAGTGCCTCCCGCCAAAAGCTGACATTGTCATGGGGAAGACCATGAGGTAGAAAGACAGATCAGAATAAACTTGCCTGAAGGAATTAAGGGAAGCTACACAGAGGTATCTTGTGAGGCAGGCCTTGAATGCCAGAAAAGTCTAGCAGGCATAAAAAGCAGGAGAGCGCTCCTAAGACAGGCGTCAGCATCCAAAGGCACAGAGATCTGCGAGCATATGCAGTATAGAAGAGGGGGGTCTTCTATGGCTCTGCTGCGGCACACATGGAGATGGAACAGAGACAGTGAGACATGCTGTAGACCTAAACTGGCTTCTTAATCCTGAATCTTGTTCTTTATTCTGGACGCAGTGAGCAGCCTCTGAAGGCTTTAAACGGAGTGACATGATCAGCCTTGCATTCAAAAACAACACAGAAACAGTCCATTGATTCTGAGCACCCCAAACTGGAATCCTATATCCTCATTCCAAAATGATTCGCCGCTTGGTATATGATGATTGCGTATTTCTTCAGGATGATTTATAGAAGCCACTATCACAGATTCATCCCCTCTGATATTAATTGAATTTAATCTGAAATGGGAAGCTTCAACAGTGTTGAGGAGGAAGAAAATATATTTGAAATAGAACTCCCTTATTTTAAAAGTCTTCAAGAAGTGAGAAATATGGGACTATAACATTTGCTCTCTTTCTCTAACTGTGCATTTCTTCTAAACAATTTTCTGAGATTTCTCCATTGATTAAAGTTAGGACTTCACTGTGGGAACCCTTGAGTTTTAGCCAAACATAGATTACTCTTTGGATAATACTGTGCACAGTAAAATGGAATATGCCTACTTTTGTGTATCTAAAAATGATTAAGAAGTCTGTCCTGAATGTGAAAACCAGAATAAAATGATACACATTAGGTACAAAGCAAAGAAGTAAAGTACCACCCGGAAGGCAAAAAATATGGGTTTCAACATGGGCATATCTGTCGGTCTATCAAAAATATGATAAGGCAGAAAAAAAACTGCTTCTTGCATTAAGATCCACATCTCTGAATTCTCCAGAAGGCAGGCACCAGTCAGGTGTTTGGAGGTGGAGTACTTCCCCCCGCCGGTCCTCTGGGTAGAAAGAGGTCCCAAAAGGGCAGAAATGTTAATTATTAACCTCAACGTGGAGCCCTGCATTAAGAGTTCATATTTGTAAATGCTTTTGATGCTCAGATAAGCTGTTTTCTGTACCGGCACCCTCTCAGTAACTCCAAACTTTTTTTTTTTTCAATGGGGACCTGGGGTGGGGATGGTGGGGGTTGTGTTTGGGGAGAAAGAGAATTAGAGCCCCTCCACACCTGGGAAAATGCTAATTCCTGTTTTTAAGAAAATAGGCTAAGAAAAAGCTCAAGGGAGTCTAGGACATCAAAGAACTCTTCTAAAACAACTTTTTGACGATTTAAATGAAAATGAGGCAGACATATATGGATTAAATTTTCCCCTTAAAGCAGCCTGAGGTTTAAAGATTAAGGGGGAGAGAGATGGACGTAAAATGTATTGGGGGTTATTATCAGAGCTTCAACGAACCTAAAACCGAGCACATTAACCATGAGGTGCCCGTGTGTGCTCAGACCGGCACGTCCGCGCACGCGCGCGCGCACGCACATGCGCTGCGCGCACACGTGTGCCACGTGCCGTGAAACAGTCCCCGCACAGCTGATGATTTATGCATCTTGCCAGGAGAGAAGTCGGCCACGCCAGCCTTGAAAGCACTTTAGTTTAGTTGTTTTTACTCATGAAGGACATGTTGTCCTGTAATTATTCTGTCATTTCTTAAAAGGTGAAATCCTTAACAGGTTTGTGCTTTATGTGTTGCACTGAGTGTTCTTGTCAGAGCACGCCTAACCGAGTCAGAATCCCCATCCCACATCTCTCTCGTGAGAAACAAAGAGGAAGCGGACATTTGAAAAAATGTGTTAAAGAATCTAGGAGAAAGAATATTAGGGAGGACGTAGATAAGATACAGAAACATCGTAAACAACATTCCTGTTTCCTCTCTGGGCTCTCAAAACACCTACAAAATGATTTCTGTCATTAACTTTTTTTTTTCTTTTTCTCTCTCTGTCAACAAACAAGTATAATTTTGTATCTGTATGTGATAACAGAATAGGGTAGGGTAAAAATAGCTAATGTTTAACTCCGAGACAAAAGGAAAAGCATACAACGCCAACCAATGTAAATGTTAAAGTTACGTTTTAATACAGAGGAGAAAGGAGATGTTGGCATTGATCAGGTTAGTTATTTGTTCTCTGTACTCCTGATAAAAATTGCAAGGTTAGTGAATTAAAAAAAAAAGTGTTAGCACCTCAAATAATCAAGAATTTTACTGTCTCAAAAATCAAATGCAATAGGAATGCAACTTATTATTATTATTTTTTCCACATCAAAATTAATCTTTCAGTTTGAAAGGTCTAGCACTGCAAAATGTTACAGGGCATTTCCGGGCCAAGTCAGAATGAACAGTTAGCAGGCTTATCATCAACTTAAGAACTGTAAAAAGTCTTGTCTTCTCTAACTCCACAGGAAAATCAGATCAATAGGTGAGATGTCTGTGCACTATACGGTTTTGTATGCTTTGGAAAACTCTGTATATGATAGTTGCGGTTACTTTCTGGCAAATTCTCAAGGGTAGTTCTCTGGAGGGTCTTAAGCTGTGATCATTAAAAACAGCTACCAACTCATTTAGACCCAGTTCATAGCAACACAACCACTGATCATTCCATCAACTACCTGCCCTCTGCCAGGGGACTTTAATAATCCAACTTTTTTGTCCTCTAACCTCCACGCTGTTGCTCAGAAATCTCTGTTAACTTGAACTTTTGAAAACATAACCCAAAACAATGATGGAAATTAAAGCTGAGATTCAGCCAGTGTGCAATGGCTCCTAGCTACAGGGTTGTTTATGTCTGGAGTCCTTTCTGATTATTTTTGGCACCAACTTTGTTGGTCACTGTTCTTTCCAAACTGGTTGTTGCATGTTTTGAAGGTTATCCTTGAATGGATGCACAGTGTCTGAAATTCCCCACGTTAATGTTGCTACATCTCAATGAACATGCCAGTGACTTGTTTCAGGCCCTTGTCATATCTTGCCAAGAATGTTGCCAAAGGCCCTGATAATGGCATGAGATCAACTGTGTTCACCATAGGATACAGGCATGTTGATATAGATCTAGATAGGAAAGGATGCTTATAGGGCTCTATTATTAGGTTTGGTTTAGTACTTACAAAAAACAATGAAGATTCAAGGAAGATAGAAACAAAGAAGAGAGTTTTGGTTCATGAAAGATGGATTAATGTCATAGGAAAGAGATGATTCTGAAGATGACAGCATTTCTGCAGTCATTGTCCTATTGGCCAGCCTCACAGACTTTTGTCTGAATCTCAGGTGGATCTAAGGTGAAAAACAAAAGTTAATTTCACCAGACCATTGGAAGGGTAGCCCTTGGCAACATTGATTTCAACACCTTCTGCAGCCAGGGGAAGAATGTGCTTAGTAGGGACCTCAGTTCCATCAGTGACCTTGGTGTAGTTGCCAGTGGGCGGCTGCAGAAACAACAGCCTTTGCCCCTTGACTGTGCATTAGCAACCAAACAACTCCTTTAGACATTGACAACCACAGGGAACATGACCACAGAAAGCCAGTGTTCTCATGCATCCATTCACTGATCCCAACCAATATTTATGAGTTCCTGCTATATTCCAAGAACTAAGGGTTATGGAAAAAGCAGTGAAAATAACACATGTGCTTTTCTGATCATTAAGTAGAGTGAGATATGTGTTTTCTATCCCAACTGAGTACATACACATGCATATGTACACACACATCCATGTATTCTGAAACAAAGTTTCATGAAAGGATGCTGACCCTTGCCATGCAGTGTGCTCTACTATTTTCTATATTCAACTGAAATTTTCTATTATATTGCATTCTATATGCTTTCATTTAAAAAAAACATGCTGGTTAGTCCTACCAAATTGATTTATGGACCAATAATGTATTCTGACTCACAGTATGAAAAATACTTTTCTAATTGGAATTATAACTGTTATGCAAGCATTTAATGTGTGCTAGGCACTGTTCTAAGTACTTTCCATATACTAACTTAATTATTCCTTGTAACGTGACTGCATTCACTTAGCTAGTGAGTGGAGGAGGCAGAACTTAGTTACAGGCAGTCTTGCTCCAGGTCCTACACACTTAAAGAGGGAAGAAGGAAATTGTGAATATCACAAAATAACCAAAGGGACTTGGCCTTGTAGGAGACGCCTTTAAGGACTCTCAGATCTATTTAGGGAAAAAAAAAATTAGTGGGAGGGGTCTGTGAATACTCAGGAAAATAACGCTTTGTGATTGTTACTGGAAACCTAGTTTTACCCTCAGGGTTTTAGGACCTGGAAGATACAAGTGGTACTTCACTCCATCTCTGCTTCTGCTAGAGTTGAATGTTTTCAATGCAAGTCTGATGTTGCATCTTCTGACTTTAGAACTTTTAGTGCACGTCCAGGGCCCGCTTAATAAAATCACTTGCCTTAGTATGGAATGTGCTTTTCTTCTACCCTGCCACTGGCTACCAAACTGGAGGTCGGCCACACTCCCCTCGCCGTCCCCCTTTCCCTTCCTGCCCCCCACAACCAGGCCTTAGTATTTGACAATCACCAGATATACCCTGGCCTCTCCTGCCTCTCTACTTGTATATACGCTCTTAATTTTTGCATATCCTTTTCCTCCTGTCCTGCCTAGAATTCCCTTCTCAACTTCATGCATTGTGAAATTAGTTTTCTGATCAGAAGCACTGTTGTGTGGAATACCACGACAGTGGGTCAAGCATTCTGTACATCCATAGATGGTAGTTTTGACGGAAGCAGTGTGTACAGGGGAAGCAATTCCATTCTCAGGATAAGTGTCCACTCCAGTAAGAACAAAGCATTGTCTGTCCCATGATAAAATCGGTCCAATGCAATCAACCAGGTATCTAGCTAAACACTCTAGGGAATGTTGCCAAATCAGGGACTCTGTGCTGGCCTCTGATGCTGGCATATTGGGCATTCAGCAATACCTGACACCAGGTAAGTGTCATTGTCAATGACAATGACAATGTCAATACCTGACATTGGTGTTGGTAAGTGGAAGTCTATATTGCTGAGCCCTCCATCCCTTCCACCATGGCCACATGGTCCATGAGCCTCTTGGGCAATAACAGGGGTGGCTGGGGAAAGAAGCTGCTGATATCCATAGGAGAGCTCATCCTAGCCTCTTGATTACTAAAAATCTCCTCTTCTAAAGTAACCTATTGGTGATCATTCACATGAGACACAAATATCTTCACTTATTTTTTTTTTTTTTTGCTTGTTCAGAGAAGTTTATCCACATACCTCTTCTCCAAATTTCCTTGTTGCCACTTTTCCAATCATGTTCCTTCCAAGTCCCTAACCATCCAGGGAAGCCATTGGCTACCACCTGTGAATCTACACAAACTCCTGCCTCTTCTCATTTACCGTCTAGTGCATCTGGGTGTCCTGCTTGAAGTTCTGTTCTCTGGTAGGATTTCCCCTTACTACTATCCTTCAAGGATGTCCCAGAAAGGGGAGTATGTCTGTTGCAGCTGTCCACTTTTGGATGGTGCGTCAATATCCTGCAGAAACATCCGTAAACTAAGCTTGAATTTTCTCTTCCTCAGTCACTTGTCATACAAAATACACATACATATATGTTTGTGTATATATTTGTGTGTCATCGTCAATCTGATTTGCAAATAAATTGATGCAAAATAAAACAAAAATCATTTTGGTCAAGATGGATCATATGAGGTAGCTAAGCTAAAGCTAGTGCATAAATTAAAAATTGTGTATCATCAAAACCCTTAAATTTCAAAAAGTATAATAAGAATAGTATAATTTATCAGTAAGTGCCATGTAACTAATTTTCCTCTACCATTGGACTAGATGGTTTCTTTGGTTGAGCATCAGATAATATAGTCAGCTCACCAGACAAGTAGCTAGAGACCATTGCTACAAGCCTTACATGCTATCACTTTAAACACCAGAGAAACAACAGTAGAGCAAATGCTTACCACATGAGAGGCATGTGAGAACTGAGACCTTAAGACAGAATCGAAAACTCACACTTCTCATTTCGTACTTAAATAAAGAAATAAGAAGCCAACCAGCCAGTCAACCCAGGGTAAGGTTGATCTTCACAGTTGATATTAAATGCTACGATAACAAAAACAATGGTTTATTGGACACCTATTCTCCTCTGGAAACACACTAAGTTCTGGGGATATATAGCTGTACATCTCTTGCCATTGTTGATATTCTACACTAAAGACAAAACACATATCTTCTCTTTTAAGGGGCCTGCATTCTGAGAGAGATAAAAGATAATTACCAACAGTGTTTACTGAAATTCATAGAAACAGAACTCTCTCTCTCTCTTTCTCGCCACTTAAAAGTTACAGAAAAATCTATGGTTATTATTGTAACTATTAAACAGACCATTGTGACTTAAACAGATCACTTAACCAATGTCCCCAAACTAGTATAAGGTAAAGGTGGGATTTCTGTTTGGGTCTAAATCTCATATTCTCAGCCACCAAATGAAGCTCTTACAGCAAGACTGCAAATGAATAGTTCAATTCCTCCTGAGTGAGAACCTTATGAGTTGACCCCTTTACCTTAGTTATCCACCCACAGCTTATGTGGTATAAAAAATAAAAAGTGCTGCATTCAAATTCCAACTTCCGCATTGCCCGACTGTGTGATCTTGGCAAATTCACTTAACCTTGTTCATCCTCATTTGGTTACATAGTAAGTAGCTTATATTGTTGGCAAGTCTTGGATATTCAAGTGTTTTGTAATTTGAAAAGTTGAATCCAAATGTAAAACACTATCTGCATTTTTTTTTTGTAATGTCACAAGAGGCTAAATGGAAGTGAAAAACAGTAAGTAACAATTTTGAAAATAAACCTCTGTATCAGTATTTTACCCGAGTTATCATCTGCATTACAAAACACAAAAGCAAAAGGAATCAACATAAAATTCAAGAAAATCGTTAATTCCTAAAAGAATTTGATGGGAGAGTTAAAAGGTCTCTATCTGAAAGGCAAGACGGTGAGTACCTATACAGACCCACTGAGTGATGTTAGCCATGTCATTTAATTTCTTCAAGCCTCAATTTCCTCCTTTATAAAACTATCGGCTTGTGCTAAATAATCTTCAAGTGCCCTTACAGGCCTCATATTTTATCAGTTGAGACCTTGAGGATCCTCTAGCTGTGACCACCTCCTTCCACTTCATTCTGACCAGACTGGAGAATCTTACAAAATCTTTCACCCAATTGATCTGAGTGCATTTTAACCACCGAAACTCTAAAGATAGTATGCCTTTGGTCTGCTTTTCTGAACTGAATGACCTCTCTGCTTTGTAAAATGTATCTTTCGTTGACTTCAATAGCAACCACTTAATCCCTGGAAATTAATCGAGGGAGTTTGAGTTTGCATTTCCTTGGTGTTATTGGTGTATGGAAAATCTTGTTACTTAAATCTCACTGTTGTGTGTTACATGGTAATTTTTGAGAGATCATCATAGCAATCTCCTACTTCTGTTAAGTCTCTCTGAAAATCCAAATGGGTTTATTTCTTAAATTGCTAATAACCTTACCCAGTCAGACAAATTATCAAGTATATGGACTACAGTTGAACACAAACTCATTTCATTTGATGAAGGCAAGAAAAATATAAAGATTTCCATTTTGAGAGTAAAACTGCCAGGGTGAATTACTTGGAATACAGTTCAACGTGATGAAATGCCATAAATTATACTGAAAATTTCTTTGTGTAGGTATTCAGCTCTGTATGCTTTTATTGATAAAACAGCAATCCCTCCCCCCTCCCCCCCGTTTTACAAGGGGTAACAATTACATTTCCCTGGAAAAGAATTTGACTTTTATTAGCTGACTACAGCACTAGTACAAAAACTCTTATTGTCTTGCACTAATTTTAGCAGAAAAAATACCCCCCCCCCCCAATAAGGGCAGCTGGGACCCTCTGCATAATGTCACCTGCCTTGTGTGCTTTTGGTCTCTCCTGTAAGAGCAGTTCAAGAGAGCAAGTCAGCGCACTTAACTTAAAAGCAGGAACCAAGGTGAAAGAAAAGTATTCTCAGATACAACATAACAAATGTACTGCTTCATAAAGATGCTTTTTCAAACAAAAGTCTGGCAGAGCTCAGGAATCAGAACAGAAGGTAATACAGAGTTCTACCAGGCTGCACTTGTAGCTCTTGAAGTATGCTGGATGATTCCCCACACACTTTTCCCCAACTGGGCATGCGTTTTGGCAGTCAGTCTTCTGCTTAGATTCTGCCATTTGATTTTCAAGAACTTGCTAGAATATACAAAAGTTTAAAAAAAAAAAAGCAAGGTTTTTACATTCCATATCTTTGAGCAGAGTTTTCAATAGCGACCAGCTGCATTCCAAAGAGACCTGTTTGAAAGCTTGGACCAAACCTCTGCAAGTCGGAGAGGAAAGGGCCTCATTCCCTGTGCATTAGTCACTCTGTAAAAGATTAATCCTAATAAGCTACTTTCTACAGGCAGGCACACCCAGGCTTTGCATTACATACCTATGATTTCTCAATATTTAGGCCAAAGTGTGTACACTCAGATGCTGATAGATATCGTCTTTCCAGAAACCATTAACCACAGTATTAACTGTAATAACTTAGTGAGGTTAAGGAATGAGGCCAAGCAGGGGGTTGTTTCGAGTTGCCGGGGAAGCGCTTGCTCAAGGCAGTGTAAAAGAACACACGGATGGAACTTATGTTTCTAAAAACACAGCCTGAAGAAAACCTAGTCCAGTATCTCTTTGTTTCATCTCTTCCACACCGCCATCCCTTCCTCTGTGTCTTTGCTAGGTCAGTTTTCAGCAGGTAGTGCTGCTTGCTTAATTGATTTCATCAGTTAATGGCAACCACCGTGATGGAGTTTGGAGTTTTATACTCCAGAAATCAGCATGGAGACAGAACTTCCCGATACCTTTGCCAGACCCTGGGAGGACAACCACACACAGGGCTGCTAAGCTGACCTGAGCCATTGCTGCAGTTCACTACCTTTGCGCCATGACACCGCCCCACACTGGCCCGCTGCTGGGGAGCTGGTGGACAGGCCTGTGGCTGTGACTACATTGCTAGGAGTTCAGGGTTGATGCCTAGCCATCCTTATTCCAGTGCAATTCTTAAATTAAATTTCATTTATATTCCATGACTGCTTTGCCTTATGAAAAGGGTTTTCTTAATCTTATTTTTCTCACCTATCTCTTGGGACTTTCATGACTACTGAGATTGAGAAGACAAAAAGGTAAAGAAACCGAAAGAGATTTAAAAAAATCGAGATAAAACAAAGAGGGATGTGAAGCAGAGAGAAGCATAAATCTAGTGGAGGATTAGATAGGAAATTGAGCTTAATGAATTTAAGAATAAATGTTAATTTTACCGAGCCGTGTGTGTGTGTGTGTGTGTGTGTGTGTGTGTGTGTGTGTGTACACGACTCTATGTATGTCACAGTGCTCGGTGATGCGTATTTATCAAGCAGATTGTGACGCAGTCTCTCACCTTCAAAGGCTTACCTTTCAGTGGGGGAAACAGGTCAATAATATTTGCTAACATTATTTTTTGTCATTTGTGCCAAGTTTTAAGCAAAACACACGGTAGGCTGTATCACTTTCGATCCTCCGTATACTATACGATTAGGTACTGTTAATATTCTCATTGTGTAGATTAGGAATCTCAGGCTCAGAAAAATTAAGTAACCTTGCCTAAAATTATACAAGTGATAAAGAGGCAATCTGGGAATCAAGCACAGATCTCCTAAACTCAGGGATCATGTTCTCTAGCATTATGATATAGTGGCTCACCAAGGATACAGTGAAGAATAATAGAAGCAGACTGGAATAAAGGCTAAAAAGGAGGTAGGAAAGAGCTGTTTGAGAGAACAAAGGAAGGAATACTTAATTTTAAATGGCTTCATTAGAAAGGTACTGTTGATCTGTGACTGTGTCAGTGGCTTCAAGATCTGTGACTGAATGTCAGTTTAAAGTGTTTGGGTATTGTTTCAGGACCTGAGGTGCCCTCTCCCCTTTCCGATTCAGGGTAAAAACTTCAGGCTCTGTGACCATAATACCCAGCACACTTTCTTTTGTGGAAAGTAGCAGAGCAATAGATGTGTACTTGCACCTCAGGTGAACAGCCTGTAAAATCAAAGAACAGAAACCAACAGAATGTGGCCTTGGGACCACAAGAATTTGCAGAGGCAGCAGGAGCAGCCAGTTTCTGTGCACACAGCCTTCCTTTCTCTGTGAGAATGTAAATTCTATGAGGTCCGGGATGTTCCTTACCCTGCACATTGCCACCATGTCAGCCACTAACATGGTGCCCTGCGAATGTAACCAGATAAGTTAATGAGTTTAAGCAACGTTAGCATGGGCCTCATCACGGGTTCTACCAGGTAACATTACCCTATCTTTGCTCACCACTCCGTCTTACATCTCTGACCTTCCTGCTGAGTTTATGTTTCTTTGATTGGAAATATGTTCTTCAGTAGTCAGCACTTCACTGAGATTCTACTTGTGATAAACTCAAGTTTTTTATAGACAATATTCTACTTTACCCCCATTCTTGAATAATAGTTAATTAATCATATGTAATAGACTGGTTCCACATTTCATGTTTGACTGCTGGTCCTTTTCAAGTCTCATCACTTGCCCATCTCCTTCTGCCACTTATCTGGGAAAACTGATAATAAGAAAGCCTGGGTGACGGGGCGCCTGGGTGGCTCAGTCGGTTGAGCATCCAACTTTGACTCAGGTCACGATCTCACAGTTTGTGGGTTTGGGCCCCTGGTCAGGTTCTGTGGTGACAGCTCAGAGCCTGGAGCCTGCTTCCGATTCTGTGTCTCCCTCTCTCTCTCTCTGCCCCTCCCTCACTTGCACTCTGTCTCTCTCTGTCTCTCAAAAATGAATAAACATTATTATTTTTTTTAAGAAAACCTGAGTGAGGGGTTCCTGGGTTGCTCAATCGGTTAAGCGTCCAACTTCACTCAGCTCAGGTCATGACCTCGCAGTTTGTGAGTTCAAGCCCCACATCAGTCTCTGTGCTGACAGCTCAGGGCCTGGAGCCTGCTTCAGGATTCTGTGTCTCACTCTCTTGCTGCCCCTCTCCCAAACATGCTCTGTCTCTCTCTCTCTCAAAAAAGAATAAACATTAAAAAATTTTTTTGAAAAGAAACCCTGGGTGCTCCCTCTTTCAGAGTTAATAGGAAATTCAAATCATACAAAAATGGTCCACATGAGAAATTCTTAACCCCTATACAGCTCCTAACTTCACCATCAACCTCAAGCCATTTGCCCCTCTCTGCTGTCAAACCATACATCGGACCTACTTGGGAACCTGCTCTGTTCTCCCCAGAAAGCTTCATCGTGAATGTGAAAAACCTTTCCATATCCTCGTCCACACAGATGTGTGGCATTATTAGTTTCGACATCTGAACCATGTTTTGGGCAAGGGTGGATCCATTCTGTCTTTGAGGGGTGACCACAGCAATTGGTACAGTGAGCAAGGTATCTAGGCAGTGACTTCGTGTCTTGCTTTGCCTCACTAAATGACACTGCTGCCTGCTGACTGGTATGTTCCTTTAGCTGTGTTGGTACCTCCTGGAAAGTTTGTGCCTAGAACTGTGCTTCTTCATACTGCATTTGCTGAGTCCCAGTAAACCCAAGTGGAAAGCTTTGATAATTGGCATTTAAGGACAGGGCCTTAAGGATTGAGGCCCTCTTTAAAGGGGCCCTGGGTTGGGTGCCCATCTGTATGTCTCAAGATTGAACGTCTTTTCTTGATTCCAGCCATGGAATCAAGCCATAAGCCGTGACTGATGCTAGTACAATGGCAACAACTCTTACTTTGTGACCCGTGGTTTTGACTCTGGTATTGGTTCCCATCCTGCAGAGCTCTCAGGAGAAAGACAGATACCCTGTACACCATATAGATCCATTGGGTGGTCAGTCATACGGAGGCAGAACACTTACCATATGGCATGCTGATGTCCATGTACCTACAAGCAGATTTCTCACTGGGACCCAACAAAATGCCTTTGCTGCTGCTGCTAACTATGCCTCTGTCACCTAAAAAATATCTTGGTACTCAGGATTATAGGGCTAATGACCACAGCAGGCCTGTGGCACAGCTAAGTCATTAATTCAACCATTGCTATGAGGTAGGACCTTAACCCTGATGATACTAACATGAAACTCAAAGGGGAAGAAGTATAAATATAAGCGAGGTGGAGAGGACCTCCTTTAACTAATTAAGTGACTGCAAAAGCAAGCAAACAAACGAACAAACAAACAAAACCCTGAATTTTAAAAACCCTGAATATAGGGTAAGAGAAACAAAAAATGAACACAAGGTCCATAAATTGACCCAATTGGAAACCCAAATTTACTAAAATAAATTACATTACAAAAAAGACATCATTGATTGGTTTTTGTGCCTCTATAACATAGCTTCTGATTTTAACATCCGCTGAGATCAATGGGGAAACTTCATGGCCTTAATCAATACTGGGGCTCAAATTACAGTTATACTTGGACATTCCACTAAATTCAAACAAGATATCACCTGTAATCTTAGGGGAGTTGTTGAACATAATGTAAAGCACAGGGATATAAAATGCATCTTAACCACTGGAACTATTGTCTTGCTTAAATTTCCCATAGCCATATTACCCAATGGCCTAAAATACCCCATAATGGGCACAAATAATCTGCCCCAACGATAAGTAAATTAAAATTAAATTCTTTGGGACGTACAATTGACTTAGGAAAAAGATCTGACAGACATTTTCACCTCCCTGTCCCAAGTTAGAATAGTCAATATGCCCGTTATAAAGTAAAATGAGGCTTTTAAGGATTGAACCCTATTTTAGAAAAGGGCAATTATCTCTACTGTTACTTTATTTCAAAATCCAAACTGGTCTGTTTTTAACCTGGAAGGAATGAATGGCATCTCATGATGGATTACTACAACCATAACACTGTGGTCCTCATATACAAAAAGTTTAAACCATGAAAACTCTGGATCATGCAAGGAAATCCTCACCTCAGCCCCTGACTGTGTAACCATCACAAGAGGGTCTCCATTCCATATGCTCTCAAGCTACTTTCAGAACTGCTTTGGAATCTGTTCTCTCCATAAAGCCTCATTCTGTGATTAATAAAACTTTTCATATCTTATTAGTGTTTGTGTGGCAACATCAGTCATGATATTTGAGCTGAATTTTGACTGGAGACTGCATCCTTATCTGCAGGGTGACACACAGCATGGTTTCAGTTGATGACTATGTGGGTTCAACATACTGACATCACTCTTTTGATTGCTAGTATTGTCATTAATAACGCTGTTGACAGTATATTTTTATTCTTTCAAAGGTGTTCTTTCTTTTCTTTGGATACTTTTAGAAACTTTTTAAAAATTTGAGGTTCTGGAGTTTCAGTATGATATGTCTAGGTGCAGATTTCAGATTATGTGTACTGCTTGAATCTGATAATTCATAATTATATAAATTTGGAACAAGTCATATAAATTTGGAACAATTTCTCAATTATCATTTCAATATTGTCTCTTCTCCATTCTTCCTGTTCATTTCTTTTTGGCTTCTTCAGAATATGTATTTGACTTTTTTTTTATTTGATCCTCTATGTCTCTTAAACTTTCTTCCATTGTATCCTTCTCTTTATCTTTCTATGCTATATCATAAGAATATTTCCAGAGATCTGTCTTCTTGTTTCCTAATTCTCTCTTTAGCTAGATCTAATCTTATGTTTAAATAGATCACTAGTTTTATATGGCTGTATTTAAAAATTTTACATGTTCTATTTCCACTATTTCAATAGTTGACTAGTCTTTTTTATAGTATCTTATTCCTATATCATGGTCTCATTGTCTTTCAAAGTAGTTATTTTAAAAGTAATTCTTTTAGAGTATTTAAACTTCTTATGTGAGAGGAGGTGTGATTTGATTTTGAATAAAGATTTATCTGTGAGAATTATATTCAAACTCTTGGGGGGTGTCTATCTCTTCATCCTGTGTGTGTGTGTGTGTGTGTGTGTGTGTGTGTGTGTGTTTGCTTGTACACATCATCCCAGCTTGGGGCCATGATATGTAATTTCTTAGTTTAAGGTGGTTCTTGCTCATACTGATTGGAAATCATACCTGCCTAGAGGAAAGCACAAGATTATAAAGATTATAAATTCTCAAGTATGCAATTCCCTCCCCGCTACTTAGAGCTCATGTTTATACAGAAAAGCATCCTTTTTTCCTACATAGGTGGGCAGTTTTCTTAAATTTATGCTTTTGTTTCAGATTTAGAAATAGGGTCTCAGTTGCTACTCTCTCCCTTACTATGGCTCCTATACCTTGCCTCTTATTCCTTGGTTCCTGAACCTGGTAACCTCTTCCTACAAGCACTGAAGTATCAGTGCCTACTCATGGCACTGCTTGTCAACCAATTTCCTATATATTTTTGAACAATGGGGTTTTCCCTGACATTCCTGTGATCTGGCCTATGCATTTAAAAGGATGTATGTTATATATCTGTTTCTCTAAAATTTCTAGGTGTTTCACTGCTGGGAGAGTTTTCAAGCTATCCGGTTTGTCATTGCTTAGAAATGGAAGTCATCAAAAAACATTCCTTTCTTCCATTCTCTAGTATGTACCTGGTGTACTTTGAAACTGGAAGGCACTAGAATGTGGAACATGTCAAATTTCACAGGTGTAGGTGTCTGGGTGCTTTTGGAGTAAAGGAGTGGTATTTCTACACATTATCCTAGACTCTTTATGGAACAAGTTTCTCTGATGCAAGATGGAAAGTAGCTATGTTGTGTTGGTATATGTGCATACTTATCATACTTATCATAAATGCATATTTATTTGTGTACTTCAATGGATACATATATAGCCATAGATATTTTACTTTGGAAATCACTGCTTGTCAGCTTCTGATTCTGTCTTACCCAGCTGTGTTTCTTAATTACTTCTCCTGAGGGGTGACACTCACCAGAGTTCCCAAAGCCATCAATATTTTTTTTTCTCACAACCCACGTGCAGTGGAATCTAATCACCTCAGCCCTAACCACTGTGCTCTTACGTTTTGTGTGCTACTAATTATATCAAAGGCCCAGTGTGCCTGCAATGACCATTGAGCTCCTGAGTCTTATCCTCATGTGCCCAAAGTTCCTTGACTCAGATTTTGTTTCATTTCATTTTCTTTTCTGCCACTGTCTTGAAAATTCCTATTCTGGGAAACCCTATGCCTGAATCTGATTCTGTTCCACTTTATTCTGGCAAGTGTCTTGCCTTGAGAACAAAATACCTGCCCTCAGTTGCTGTTATGATGATGGAGGTACTACAACCATCATCATCATCAAACCTCTTGAAGGATTCTTCCAAGTATAGTTCACCTTGGATTCTCTACCCACTTTAGTTTCTAATTGACCTGAAGCCCTGGGGTCTCCTCTTGGGAAACACAGTATGTAATATTTTCTAAGTTTCTAAGTTGTCTAGCCATGTTCCTTGGACAGCACATCTTGCAAATCTTTTCCCTATTCATGAGAGGTATCATTAATCTTTATAACCAAGTTTCCAGAGAAGTTATCCAGTGCTTGTATAAAGCAAATAAAAATGTAATCCCTGAGAGTGATTAAATATATATTTATACATATTCTCTTCATTTTATAAACAGAACATATAAACAGAAGATGCACTGCCAAAGTATTCATCTGGGCTAATAATTTTGATATTTATTTGCAGGTTTGCCTTCGCTATCAATCCTCAAAGTAGAAATAAGACCTCTTTCTCTCTGAATTTTTATTTTTATAAGATGATTGTGCCTTCAGTGGCTGCTCTTATTATGAGCATTCAATTCCTATTCTCCCAACAAGTAACTTAAAGTCATGATACAAACTGTACCATAAAAACTGGCCACTTGAATGAAACAAAACTCTTATTTTAGTTCTCAATGAGTGTGGGGGAGAAAGAGAACTCATAAAATTAGTGGGTGAGGGAATAGAACCAATTAGAACAAGAACATGGTGCCAACAAGGGTTTTCAGAGAATGAGGGATGAGCTTTGAGAGAACACAGGGATGAGGACAAAATGGCAAGGAAATGCGGAAGGAGCTATTCAAAGAAAGAGAAGAAACAGTCTACAGAGAAGGCCGGAAAAGATTGGGAGACGTTTTCAATTACCAAGACAAAGGAACTGGGCAAACGCTTCTCAAAGGGTAGAAAAGAACAAAGACCCTACTGCAAGAAAGAGTGGTTCCCCCCATTTTTTTTCCAGGGTGGGGGGTGGTGTTTGGAGGTAGAATTTGGTGGAGTCTTCTGGCAGACATTTATTCAACTGAATCTTGTAAAATTTATTTCTGGAATTTAGAATTGGAAAGTTGGATGTAACAGAATATTTAAGTAAAAAAAAAAAAAAAACTATGTAAAATATACCAATAGCAAAAATATGAAGTCTTATATAACTTTTAAAACATTAATCTTATTTTTCCCCAGGAAATGATTATAATTCCATCCATAACCATACGAAAGATTAATTTGAAATTTAAAAAACCTTCACATGCTCAAATTATTCTTAATAATCAGGAGGTAGAATGTGTTTTGTGGGGGTCAGAATTAAAAATAAAGTATATAAAAGGATGCCATGAAGTAAAAAAAGCAGCTGAGGTCTATTTTTTTTTTTAAGTCTTAGTATCTACTAAGCAGCCCACATAAAAGAACCATGTATCTTAACATATTTGTCATATTCAAACATAGTAGTCATATTCAATGCATTTTAAAATACCACCATATATATACTTCATAAATGTAATTCAGAAAAACTTTGCTAATTTTCACTTCCCTAATCTGCAAACCCCCAGTTCTCACAAAGAACCCCCCAGTCTCCCCTCACTTCTCAGCAAAGATTTAATAGCTGAGAGCTCTATCGTGTTCTCGTATTACTGAGACTTCATTATTTTTATATGCCACACGACGGGACACTTACTAATATACTATTAAGTATTATCATAAATAATTAAAATGCAACTACACTTGACAAAATGAAAGAACAGAGTGTATTCTGTGTTGCAGTCAACTTGTGTGTGTGTTGGCCAGAGCGAGCTAAGCACATATTTTAAAAATAGAAAATCAATTACTAAGAGCTGCCTCCATTGGACTGCAATGGGCCTACCTCTCATTAGTGTGAGTTAGTGAGGTCTCGTTCCGGCTCCTACCTGTCAATTAAATCACAGAGTCATTATAGCATTATCACTGTTAAACTGAAAAAAATTAAAGTACCAATAAAACTTTGTCTTTGTGCCAGCATTTTCCACATGGCCGTTGCTTGTTGACTTGGTATGTACAGGTCTTTTGCCGTTCCTCCCTTGCCTCTCACACTCTGAGGCAAGAATTTACTGGCCTATTAATTGGTCAACATAGATTTAGAAGCACACACCATGTGGTCAGCACTACACGGACAATGCTCAGGATACAGAAGTGTAAGTAATAAATAGTCTGCCTTCAAGGAGTTTACAATATAATTTTGGAAATAAGATTAGCATATTAAAAAAAAAAAAAAAGAAAAAGAGTGGCCTGTATCAGAACATGTACAATTAAGTTTTAAACTGTGTGGTCTTCACCACTGGAGCTACATGTTAGAGGACACTGAATCCAGAAAAACTTCCCTGATTCCATGAGCCTGGATTAAGTGTTGGTAATTTGTTTTCTGTTAACAGCCTGCATTCGCTGTGTCAGAAGTTGCCCATTTACGTGGCAATAATGGAATCCATGTAACGTCATGTAACATCTCTCACCAGCCCGCAAGCGCCTTGAGGACAGAGGCTGGATCTTGTTTGCAGCATTGTTTCCGCCCACAGGAAGTTGTGGGGAGCACAGGGCCAGATGGAATTGGAGACATAGGTGCGGCTGCCCGCAGGACCGCTAGGGGCCTTGCTGCTGTTTGGCCTACAGCCTCCAGTAACCAGGAAGCCAGCTAAGGCTTTGCAGCCGCCAAAATGGCAGGAGCGAATTCAGGTTTTGAAAAGAGTCCTTCCTCCATCCACAGTGTATGGAAGAGGGGATACAAATGAACGCGGGGAGCTCAGATAATTTGAAATAAACATTTAGTTAAGTAAGGAGGGGCGGCCAAAATTAACATGTGTTTGTGGTGTGATTTACCCAAATTTGGGTAATAGCCAGGTTTTCTTGGCCAGTAACGTGGAAGTGCGGTTATTGCTCTGTTATTATAAATCAGCTCATTATTTCTGAAGGTAAACAACTTACATTACATTACTATCACTTTCGATAATCTTTGATAGTCTGGAATATGTGGTGTGTTAGAAGTTGGTTATGGATATTGAAGTAAATTCAAGGTGATCCAGAAACAGTCCCAGCACGTTTTACTTGATCTCCTAGCAGGTGGCTTGCTGAGATCCTCCAAATGGAATATTTTGTCTTCTAAGTCTACCATTAGTTGCTAATCTTACTGCGTGTGCAGTCCAAATGGCCACATCTTAAGTAAAAGTTTGCTGTCCCCTTTGTTGGGGAATATGAAAATTTCCAGTCAATGTGCAAGAAAAGAAAATTAGCGTGAGCCTTTAGGACTCCCTTGGTAAACTGGGATTACTTTGGGTTTCCAGATGTGGCTCTGGTCTGGGAGTAGAGTTCGGGGGTGGGGAGCATGAAGTTTTCACAGGCTGTAGCTAATTCCACCTGATCCACAGGACAATTGTTTTCTCCTCATGTTACTCTCCTTCCTTTAAGCCTTTCAATAGCTCTCCATTGCTGTTTGGATCACTTCCAAAGCTTTAATAGGGTCTGCCAAGCCCTGCATGGACCGGCTGCCTCCTACTAACCATGCCAGCTTCATTTCACACCTTTCCCTCCAGGTGTTCGGGTACACAGGTCTTCAAGCTCCTTCAATGGGCCCTTCTTCCTTCCACAAAGGATGCGTGATCTCTTTCCATACGCTGCCTGGAATGTTCTCTACCCCATTCCAATCCCCACCTCCAACTTTTGCTGTATAATTGATTCCCAGAGTTTCTTTAAATCTTTGCTCATTGGTTACTTTTTCAGGCAAGGCTCCGCTGACGTCCTCCTCCCACTCCCTCCACCTCAGACTAGGCAAAACTGGCCCATTTTATGCCCGCAAAACACTTCACATTGTTCGCAGCACTTACACTTGTATTTTTAATTTATTTGTATCGTGATTTGATGGATGCCTCCCTGTCATCAAACTGTGAGCTCTGTGAGGATAGTAGGCATGTCAGTATTTGTACAACATCATATCCACGAAGGTTAACACAGTCCCCGACACAGACTAGAAGCTCAATAAATAAATATTTTTGAGTAAACGACTAAGTGATTGAGTACCTAATTCTAATAATATGTTCCTGTTACTTTTTCTCCTTCTCCGTGATCTCATAACCATCTGCTGGAACTTGGGTTTTTCTCTGTATCTCACCTTGGGTCACCCACTCTATATGTGCAATGGTACCTGCTCCCATTGTCTTAGACAGCGGACATGAGAGCATGGTACCCACCCCGGCAGAGGCTTACTTCCAGGAAGTCCAGTATAAATCCACAGCAGGAACATTAAGGTCCCCCATTGTGTTCTCTTGCAGCTGAGAAGAGACAATAAAACAAAAATGTAAAAGGGCCAAGAGGCCTTAAAGAGATCTGTATGTACTAGACCTTTTGGCTTATCCTCTGCCATTTAAAAGGGGTGCTCTGGACATTATGAGCCTATATATTTTATTTTTCTAGATAAGGTAAGATTTAAAGAGAGTTGGCCTCAAGTAAAAAAATAGGAACTGCACTAAAAACCATGGATAATTAGACTATCATAAATTCACTTAAAAGTTCATCTTTCAGGCTCTACCCAGTGGGATTTCTAGAAACCTAAATAGCCTGCTGCACGTTCCTTGTAACTTTGAAGACACACGATTTGTTTCCCTCCTTTTCTGTAGTGCATATGTGGTAATCCTACCATCCCCATAAAGAGAAATTACTGAAGGGCAATCACAACTTTTGCCTAACTTTGTGTTCCTTTCATTTCATCCTTGCCATTCTTTGCATGGAAGCGACTGTTGTGGTAGGGGAGACAGAAGGATGTGGGGCAGACGGTCACTGGGAAATGGAGAAAGGCAAGAGGTCATGATGAAGTAGGAACAATGTAAGTCACGATTTGTCTCACTGTTGGTTCTGTGGGCTAGAGTTCCTGCAATTTGCTCTGGCTTCTGGTTGTCACAGGCACAGCCCTGGACGGCGCGACCGAGGGGTCCCTGTGGGAATGGACAGGGACTGACTCCAGCAGCATCAGCTGTCGGAATGCGCACATGCTCTCAGGGGTGGAAGCAGGAAAGCCAGCCAGGGGCCTTCTGGGAGACTTGTTTTTAGACCTCTTTAAAGTTGCAGTAAAACGGCAGAAAGTAGTTTTGAATCCTCTTTTGAACAATTTTATTGTCTGCTCCCTTTGCCACAAGGGGGGTAATGTTGATAAACTGCTAAATAATCAACTTTTGTATATTTCATTTGAAAACTTTAAAATTTTAAATACTCACTTTATGGGCTTGGTAAAGCATGACAGGGACTCAGTGTAGGCCTCCCCACACTCTTCTGGTGGGTGGATTAGAGATGCTTGGTTTAACAGCACGCTAAGGGATTGCCACTGGCCCGAATCCCACCCCCAGTCCATGACTCACTGATTGGAGAGGGTTACTATGTCTGGGAAGCAAGTTTCACATATTTCCAGGGAAGAGGCTAGGCCCAAGATAGAAGTGGAATCTAGTCTTCCAGCGTTGATTGGGGGAATACATCATATTTATTGGGAAAGAACCACATAGATGGAAGCAGATCCCAGATTGGGGTGGGAGGAACCCAACAACATCACTATTTAATGCTTTGGAACATTCAAGTATATTTTGAAGAGAGGGATCAGGTCTTATTCATCTTTGTATCTCTGATGTTTTGTGCAGTGCTTGGCACGTAGTAGGTGTTCAATAAATACGTGAATGAAAAGCAAACTGAGTAAGCCTAAAATACAATTGGCTTCTATATTAGTTTCCTAGGATTACTGTGAGGAATTGTCAGAAAGTATGTGACTCGAACAACAGAAATTTATTGCCTCACCATTCTGGAGGCTAGAAGTCTGAAATCAAGGTGTCTGTAGTTTTCATGCTCTCTCTGAAGGCAAGAGGCAAGATCTGTTCCAAGCGTCTCCTCTGGCTTCCTGGTAGTTCCCTGATTTGTGACAGTGTAATACCAATTTTTACATGGCGTCTTCCCAGTGTACATGTCAGTTTCCAAGTTTCTCCTTTTGACAATGACCCCAGCCATATTAGATGAGATGTCCACCCTATGCCAGTATGACTTCATCTTAATTTAGCGAATTGCATCTGCAATGACTGTTTCCAAACAAGATCACATTCTAACATATTGGAGGGTGGAATTTCAACATTTGAATTTGGGGGGTGGTGACACAATTCAACCCACTACATTTCATTGTGCAATGATTACACTTGAATTTGAATTTATCATTCAAATATTCAAAGAGCACTGGTTGGTTAGGTGCTTTCCTGGATGTCAAGAGATGTGTGTTATGGACTCAACTCAGTCATCAACCACTGTGTTAACACAAACAAGAATTTCATTTGGGTTAATAATGAGGCTGGGATATAAGATCTTTCAGGTGCTTTTTAGCTCAAACGCTCTATGATTTTCTTAGCCATCTATTTGAAACACATCTCTTTTGTTTGTTTGTTTGCTTTTTGTTTTGTTTTGTTTTTGAGAGAGAGAGAGAGAGAGAGAGAGGAGAGGAGAGAGAGAGGCACGCTCCTAACCAGGCTCCACATCCTGCATGGAGCCCAATGTGGGGCTTGATCCCATGACTCTGGGATCATTACCTGAGCTGAAATCAAGAGTTGGACGTTCAACTTACCACCCAGGTGCCCTGAAACATACCTCTTATATGGCTTTTTCTTAGTTCTTTTTACATATTGCTGAACATTTATTATTTTTTTAAATTTTAATGTTTATTTTTGAAGGAGAGAGAGACAGAGCACAAGTGGGGCAGGGGCAGAGAGAGAGGGAGACACAGAATCTGAGGCAGGTTCCAGGCTCTGAGCCATCAGCACAGAGCCTGATGTGGGTCTCAAACCCACAAACTGTGAGATCATGACCTGAGCCAAAGTCAGACACTTAACCGACTGAGCCACCCAGGCACCCCTATTGCTGCACATTTAAATTGAACTTTCAGAATTCTATTGCAATTGAGTCCAGCAATATTTCTCTAAAGAATCCAAGAGTTTGGTCCTCCTGGCTCAAAGAACCCAATGTCCAGAGTTCATGAAGTCAGGGACCATATCTGTTTCTCTTACTTCTGAATTATAATAGCTAACATACAGCCTGGCACTCAATAATAGTAAATACTCAATAAATATGTGTTGGATAAACATTGAATGAATGAATGTACTTACTGCAAAATTATTTCCATAAAATTTGGTAGTCATGTTCATATATGTTGAAACCTTTCTTCCTCACTGTTCATATTTGCCTATAACTACCAATCCCAGTGTATCTTAGAACTTAAAAATCTCGTGTTGAGTGTCCAGAAATGGCTGTCTAGAGATAAAATCATTTCAAGGTATCTAAGGGATTATATGAAATATTTGGAGCATTTTGAAGAAATTAAGATACGAGAAATAGTCATTGTATGAAAAACAGCAGGAAATGGCATTTGTAAATATCCTACAGTGCAATCTGGCAGAGGAAATCAGCACCTCTCCATGGACTTTTCTTAATAAATCTTACAGTCTATATTTCTGTATATATTTTAGGTTATTTTAGGTGATGGGAGACCCAGGTATACATGAAAGACAGAGCATAGTAGGAAGCTGAGAATATAGGAAGCATTAGTTTCTGCGTTACCTCGATGTTTGCGTACAATGGATCACATATGGTACTCAACAGGGGGTACATGGAAAGAGTCAAGAAGAGTTTACTCTGTACATAGTAAAAACTATAAGAATTTTGTTGAGTTATTATTATCTAAATCCCCAAAAGAGTTGGTCTCTTATACCATTTTCAGGGCTTTAACACTATTTCTTTATTTTCAAGGCCTCAGATTTAAACTCGTCCGAAAAAAATGGAAGAAGCATTATTTCCGAAGTCGCTGTGTGGCTAAGCCAAGGGTCCTCTGTACTACCCAGCCAATCCCACCAACAACAAGATTTACAAAGGAGGACATAACCTGCTAAGAGCAATAAATAGCAATTTTTATGATGTAACTAAATTCTAAAAACATTTTAATAATTGGAGGGAGAATTTTAAGTTAGAGGAATCGAGTCTAAGGAGTACTTCATTCCTCCATTTCCACCTAACCCAAGCAACGCCCTGCTAGTCAAACTGCAACACGCCATTAACCTGGAATGGGGAAACTATTTGAAAAATCATACAGGGTACAGAGGTGCCTTCGTCTTCCTGAACAGTAAATGGAACAGGACTCTTCCAATGACAACGCTAGAAAATTATATCTAGTTTAATTTTTCTCCGACATCCTGGTTTCATTTATGAGACTGTTCAGTTCTCCAGGGCTGCAGTCAAAACCAGGAAAGCCTTTCTGCCAAAGAAGAAAAGGTTTCCATTTGACAGAAATACTGTTCAGAGTGATTGATTTAAAAGTGCTGAACTCATATTCAGAGTCTGAAATCCAGGAACCGCCAGCTGGGCTGGGATTCAGAATTACAAGGATGGAGTGAGTTTCTGAGTTGTGATGCATTAAGCAGTGGGGGCAATTGCTTTCCTCACCTATCTCACAAGGGATGGAGGAAGGGAAACCTTTAAGAATTAAGAAAGAAATCTTAGAACTGTTGAGTTACTGTGTCTTGCTCTGCTAGAGGCGGAATCACGGTTTGCATTTAGCAGGCAAACTTTGGTGAGGAATTTAATACATCTTTGGGTAACTATGAATTGTCTGAAAGGAGAGTTGGAGAAGACAACATAAATAATAGAGGAAAACCAGATAACTAGTTTTACTAAAGCTGGACTTTAGTAAATATGTGGGTGTTGGAGAGCATAATGGACCTGTTTAAAACAAGCAAAGCATTTCCAGGGTGTGAACTAAAAGGAGTTGGTCTACTGGAAAAAATATCTTTTGAAAATCTGCAAGAAATAGTAAGCACGAACAATGGCGCTAGGGGATTAAGACATATAACGTTAACTTACTCTTTTAATTTGTGTACTGTGGTTTTTAACAGATGGATTTATCAGTGGTTTGCTGTTTCTTCTTCTTTTTTCCCTAACGCATGCTGAGCTATTTCCTTGCAGGCCATTTTAAAATAAAAATATTTTTAAAGGGGACACCATGTTAAGGAAGATGTATAAATAAGACAAGTGCTAATTACAGTGTCTAAAAAGAATGCCTTTGCCCTGTAAATCGTGGCACAACTGCTTACACAGGGAATGAGGGAGCTCCATGCTGGGGCTGCACTTTCTTTCCATCAAGTCACGGAGCATAAATCTGGGCAATAAATGATCAGAAGGTACTGTACTGTGTAACTTGTACAATGTTCATAAAAGAAATTAATGAACAAATAAATATTCTCTGATGGACGAGCTGGCAAAAATATATCTCACAAAAATGCCTTCCCCTTTGGTTGGGGGAGAAAGGCATGGGAGTGACATCTCTTTGAACAGTGTGCCTGGTCTCAAAGAGATTAATGCTCAGAAAGTAATCTTAATGGCAGCATCTGAGAGCCCAGACATAGGCCAAACCCCTGTGGCTGTCAGTAGGGGATCTGCCTGTGGCAAGGAGGCAGGATCAAGCTATTCTCGCACCTTCTGCTCACCAAACCACCAACCTACATGGAATTCTCAGAGACCTAAATATTGATTCGCAACCACACAGAAAAGTTTGTGTGTCTTCATTCTTGAGTAGAAGGAACCCTACAAGCTTGGAAATCTGCAAATAAACAAACAAACAACTTTTCTTGAACAAGTACTCAAAGAATGATAATGTCAATTTCTGTCCTCCGAGTTTTGGTTGGATAGTATAGAAGTGCTCTGAGTCAGTTTCGCTGAGCTGCCTTAACAGTGAATACCACCAAAAATGCCACTCTCATGATCACCATTGCTTGGGCAGGCATACATGATGGCTCCATATTGCCTGTGACAGTGAGCCTAAATTCTGTGGTGTGGCCTTTAAGGTCCTGATCAATAGGGCTCTGTTTCCTGTTCACGAACATGGGCCACGACTTCCAAAGAGAAGTATTCTACTTTTTCCTTGCTTTCTGTGTCACCACTGGCTTCTCCTACCCTCATTCTTGGTTTCTTGTCCAAAGTTTCGTGCATATCACTTCTTCCTTGGCCTTATATTCACCCGCCTCTCCAAGAATGCATTCCCAGCCCACTCTGCAAGGCACACATCAGGCCCCCATTTCTCTGAGAAACTTTCTCAATGGCTCCATCACATGACTTCTCTATTCTATAAATTTTTGGTTTTAGAACTTGATAGCACACTGAATAAATTTTCTTGTAATTGCTTCACGTCTGTTCATATTACCTTCCAAAGTAGGCCTAAGCCTTTTGAGGTCAGAGACGCTTTTATACAAGGCCGTGGCATTTCATATGAATATTGAAAGTGGTCGACTGGAAATAGTGCAACTGAAAATATTGACACTCCTCACTTGATGCACAAAACTCAAAATAGTTTAAAAATGAATTTATAATTTAGAAAATTGCCAAGAATTTTTATAATTTCCAAGTTTTATGCTTTCGCCCTTTATGCTTTTTGCCCCTCTCTTCAGCTGCTAAACAGAAATACTCTCCTTCTGTTAGTGTCGTTTGAGCCATGCTTCTGTTGATCCAAAATAAAATTTTAGTAAGTTTTTTGGTAACTATTCTGTGGTTATCGTAATTTTGATATAATTATAATTTTTAAATTACACTCTATTAAAAGTGAATCCAATCATTTGTCAGCATTAATGCTAAATAATTTGTACTAAAGACTGTGTGCCAGATAACCTAAATGGAAATTAGATTGTTAAAAAAATACTAAGAGGGGCGCCTGGGTGGCTCAGTCGGTTAAGCGGCCGACTTAGGCTCAGGTCATCATCTCACGGTCCGTGAGTTCGAGCCCCGCGTCAGGCTCTGTGCTGACAGCTCAGAGCCTGGAGCCTGTTTCAGATTCTGTGTCTCCCTCTCTCTGACCCTCCTCCGTTCATGCTCTCTCTCTGTCTCAAAAATAAATAAACGTTAAAAAAAGATTTAAAAAAAATAAAAGAAAATACTAAGAAAGCCAAATTGCCACCATGATATGCTGTGAATCATTTAGGACAAAGTCCCCTGTGAGATTCTAGAGGTAGTATGGTACCTCCCCCCACCCCCAAATCAACATTGAAGCAAATACATTTTAGAATTCTCGAAAACTGTGAAATAATATAGTCAAATATGATTTAAAATGAAATAAAAGAGGGGCGCCTGGGTGGCTCAGTCGGTTGAGCGTCTGACTTCCACTCAGGTCATGATCTCCCGGTTCGTGAGTTCGAGCCCTGCATCTGGCTCTGTGCTGATGGCTCAGAGACTGGAGCCTGCTTCTGATTCTGTGTCTCCCTCTCTCTGCCCCTCCCCTACTCATGCTCTGTCTCAGAAATAAATAAACATTAAAATGAAATAAAAGAGATAAAAACCTCTCCTGATAGTATGGCTTTAAGACCAATACCCCCAAATCTGTGCCAAAACTATAATGCCCATAGACGTTTGAATAAATCCTGGCATGCAACCCCCCCCGCTTTATATTTATTACATTATGAAAATTCTGAATTCTGAAGACTTACATGCCTTTGTTTTGTTATATTGTTCCCTAAAGCATAAGACTGCCACATAAAATATAGGATGTCCAGTTAAATTTGAGTTTCAGATAAACAACAAAGGAAATACTGATACAAGTTTTCTCTTAATATTGCATAAGACCTACTTATAATTAAAAAATACAATTCATTGCTTATCTGAACTTCAACTTTAACTGGGTATCCTCTATTTTAGAAACTAGCTAGATGATCTGTAGTTAAAACCCAATGATTATGTGTATGTGTGCGTGCACATGTGTAGAAAACTAGTTTGAAAGAGACTTAACGATGAGTCATCAGGTACAACTTCTTATCTAAAACAGGAGTCTAGTTTACAATGGCCTTCTCAGATTATTTCTGATTTAATACATTGATGGATTTTATTCCACTTTGGGACAGCTCTAATGATTAGAATTTTAAAACAAAATTACCATATCTTCCTAAAATTTTCTGTCATAACAATAGAAAATAAGTCTACTCACTATTTCAGAGGATATCTCCGGAATATTTAAAGACAGCTATATTGTTCCATTCTCTGACTCCTACTCCTATCTCCTCTATGCTTTGTTTTCTTTAGGCTGAGAAAATTACCATTTCCTTAAGTCATCTTTCATAATGACTTTAGTTTTCAAAGCCTTTACTATTTCTAGTAATTATTCTCAAATATCATTATGATTTGACATTGTAGAACCTTTGAAGAATATTACTGGATAAGAATCTCTCTTTCTCTCTCTCTCTCTTTCTCTCTCTCCCTCTCCCTCTCTCCCTCTCTCTGTCCCTTTTCCTTTCCCTCTCCTCTCCACTACCACCAGTGACCTGGGTACATAGTAGATACACATCAATCATCTTTCCTAAGACCTTCATGACACTTCCATCTAGAATCACTCTATATTTTGTCTGCGTCCAAGTGCATTTTGTGCTTTTCCTTGGACGCTAATTCCTATATTGAACAAATGTGTATTGAATCCCTACTATAAGCCAGCTGCTATTCTAGTTTTATGAGACTAGTAAGAAATAAAGACAAAGGGCCTGCTTTCATGGAGTTTACATTCAAGTGGCAAAAAGCAAGAAATAACCCAATTATATAGTTTATGTGATGATAAATAATCTGAACACAAATAAAGCAGGATAAAGGGGATGGAGGTAGTGGTGGGTAAGTGGAGCTATTCTACAGAAGACGGTCAGGGAAGGCCACTTTGATCAAGTCCCATTTTGCAGAAGCCATGCAGATATCTAGGGTAATAACATTCAGATTAAAAAAAAATCACAAAGATAGCAACCTGAGTTGGGAGTATGCTTAGTGTGAGTGGCAAGAAAGCCAGCATACCTAGAATGGAGAGAGCAAGGTGGGGAGGAAGAGAGAGGAGAAGGAGGAGGGGTCCTGGGATTGCATTCAGGTTATTTCTGAGCAAGTGATACTTGGAATACCAAACAATAAACTCTTAGGGAAAGGACTATTGGGGGAATGTGGGCAATACTATTTGAATATGAGAGTGATATGCCTGGGACACTTCCCTCTCTGTGGATTACAGCTCTGATTGATAGGAGAAAGAGACAGGAATTGTTTTTCTTTCCCTCACTGTCCTACTTGCTTTTCTCCTAAAGATGAAAGCTTGAATGATTACAGTGGGCTTCCTTCAGCTAAGGGAGTTGTCCTTTGGTTGAAACCATATCAGCAGGTGCATCTTCTGGCTGGAGCAGCCAAGGGAATTCTTACTTCAGTGTTACTGGCAATCTTTGTTTCAAGAGTACTCAGAATTCTGCCTAACACATAGTAAGGGAGAAACAAATGTTTCCTAAACTAGGCTGTCAAACCACTCAATCTGTGTTTCTTTACCTCTGTTCATTAGGTTGACAAAAGTCTCATCAATTTGGTAAGACTGGCCCTATTTCACTTGATTCATTTGTTGACCGCTCTTCTCCCGGGTGTAACACTTTCCCAGAGACTCTTCCAAAGTTTTAATTCAAATTGCATCAAGTGGTCTTCATGAATGGCCACTAGTGATGCTTTCTTTAATCTAATTCCGTTCTTGCGCCCGGTTATCACTGCAGATGACACTGCTATTTATAGATACCCCCACTATATTCATTTGTTCTGGTGTCTTCTGCCCATTATCATAAGGTACACATTGACTTCAGAAACAAATAGTATTTTGACCCCATCTGGTATTTATTACATTCTTGCTTGCAAAATTCAAAGTTCCGAATGCCTATACCAGGTAACTGCCCTTGTCCCATTGGTGATCTTCCTTTTCTCTCCTCAAGATACCTATCAATTCCTCTAAATTCCAATCCCCATAATCTCTGAACTGGAAGTCTCCAGAATACCCTATAACTTCCCACTGTTGCCCCATCTACTCTTAATTAGTGAAACTTTTAAATTTCTCCCTTCTACAGGATTCCATTTCTTCTTTGTATATTGTTGGAATGCAGTAAATAAAGATTGAGTGACTAGTTTCTATGTGTCATACTGCCTTGCTTTATTTAAAATTTTCTCAAGCACCACTTCCTGGCAGACATCTATTTTGATGAACTATCTCTCCAAAACTATCATCATTAACACACTTACTCTTATGTGGCAAGTATGCTTAAAGTTACAGAGAGATGGGGTGGGGTAGAGAGATGAGAGAGTTAATTATCAGAAAATGCTCCATTAAGTGAGGCCAATGAATGTGCCATTTAAATTTGAATTCACATTGTGAGTCACAAAATCTGCACTTCCTAAAAGGTTCCTGGTCTGTCCCACACGACAGATGTTCGGCAGATACATTTTAAAAAGCTACCAATGTCTATAATCCACAAAGCTCTTTCTCTTTTGGTAACATTAGTAAAAGAAAAACACATTTATTCTCTTTGCTAAGCTTAAAACAACAACAGGCGAAGCGGGCTAAGGTTTCTTCCTGCCCTGTCCTGTCTTTCTCTTTCAGCCACATTATAGTCTTACTCATGCTCTGAATCAAAATTAGGATGAACAGTTACCTTCGAGTACAAATGAAGAGGGCTAAGTTGAGACTTGGGGAGGGGTGCTCACAATTGTCCCCCAGTGGCCAGTTCTTTCATTTTTGGAGACACGGTCTTCGTATGTATTTATTCTTCTGCCCCATATGGATGTTCGCGAAAACCATTCTGTGGTTCTCCTCCTTTCTGTGTTTCTCCCTGAATTCTACTATGGCAGTCTGGGCACGTATCCAACATCAGTAAATGAAAATCTCTTCATGCAGCCCAGCTTCAGCATTGCATACCAGCAGTTAAATGCTGTCTTTCCTGTCCCACATCCAAACGTTAGCATATACAATATCAATAAGCTATTCCTTTCATCTTCCCAACACTGTAGAGGTGTTTATATTTGTGTGGGACATTTAAGCAATTCTAGCCAATGGGCTTGTACATGAGGCTAGGCCCCAGGCAGGGAGCAGCCTCAATTGGAAACAGGAACTGAAAGTGTTCTTGGTAAAACCTGGCCTCTGCCTGAATGTAGCTGTCTCACTCAATGCCTGACCTTCTTTAAAGAGGTCACCCTCAGAATTATGGGGCAGTTTGATAAGCTGGAATATACTAATTTATTGGCCATTAAAAAAAGGGGAAACTTTATTTGGATTACTCTGCTTTCTTGAAAACTTTTTTTTTCATAATTAAAAACATCTGGAAGGCATTTTAATATATCATAAACAAGAGGAAATCCAAAGCACGTGACTTCGAAGAAAATGATGCAAATAGAACTCCTTGCCAAAATTTACTGTAATCTGTTTTTCTTTTTTCCGGGGTGGGAGTTTGGAGGTGGGGGATTCAAGAAAGGAGGGCAAATGAGAATAACACTGAAAATTCTACAGAGAAAACAGTTATTTCAAAATTAGTGTACTGCTATTTTTGGCCAGCGTTAGAAGACATTACACATTGGCAGAGCCTCTGAAATATATTTGGTTTCTTTTTAAAAATTAGTCATTTTACTGGTAAATTTCTTTCTGAAATGGATAAATAATTAAATAAACACAACCTAAATTAGGAGGTTAAAATAAGAAGTAGAACCAGAGAGGAGACATCTTCTAGGGTGAACTTGGGTAAAGAACCAGCTATTTGCTTAGTATTTGATTCTTCCTTTTTATATCCCTCTTTTATTTGGATAACAGCAACATAAGGGTACATGCAGGTCTACTACATATCACCTCAAACTGATGCCTGCCTATGATATTTCAAATGTTTTCCAGCTTATCTTTCATCAGATAGGGCATAAGCTACCTTATGATATAAATGATGTGTTTTGAGGACTTTCTTCCTGTGTTGACCCTGGTGGTAAATGAGAAATAATCACCCATTGAATTCTCTTAGTATTGTGGCTAACACCACACACACACACACACACACACACACACACACACACACACCCCCCTACCCCTCCGTAAAACAGACCTAAAAATATCAGTGTGGCCAATGTTTACCTTATTTGGCTTCCAATTCTTGGATGTATGCTTAATAATTTCATGAAATAACAATATACTTGGTGAAGAGTCTATTTTTAAATATATAGTTTATAGAAACTCATTGAACTGCTGTAAGTCTGTAATTACACAAAGTATGTGAAACAATCAGTTGTATTTTATAAGATGTAGGAACCTCTATTTTCCTGGACAAATTCCAGACTCGGTATCATGGAAAAGCATGGACTAAAGGAAGACAAACCTATGTTGAGATTGTGGCTTGGTACTTCATAGCAGTGACTTCTCTGAATTTCAAATTCCTCACCTCTAAAACAGAAAGTTGTTATCTATTTTTTCCTAAGAAATAAATGAGATAATACTTATATGTAAAGAATCTGGCACAATTTCTGGCAGTGAGAGCTCTAATTATTATTATTGGTATTAATTTATCATTATCCAAAATACCCCATAAAAAACAGTTGGTGGCAAGACATTTTGCCAATTTGTTTACAATGCTCCTTCTATTTTGGGGAGGGGGGCTGCGATTCTGCTACGCAGTTCAGTTGATTGAGTGATTAACTCACTCCTTCATTACATTTTTCCACCTGGGTTTGGGCTCTGGCCTCTAGGCCCTAAGGCAGACACATTCAAACCCTTAGATGTGGTCCTGATATTCCAGGAGCTCTAGGTCTATGTAGGGAAACAATTAGCTACAAAACACCCATTCATCTAGTGCCAGGCATTGTGAGAGATGGTACAGATAAGAATGAGTGAGACAAGCTTCCTGCTTGGCCAGAGGAGCTCGGGGCTGGATTTGCCTCTCCAAACCCAGGTAGAGATAGAAACAGCTGGCCAGCTGAGGAAAAGGTCATCAGTATTCACTATGAAATTTGAGGGGTGGGTCAAAGGTCAAGGTGTACTTTGATGCAACATGGGAGACTGAAATAAAGCCCATAAAAATGGGTACTTAGGGTCCTGTTTATAAATATCTGTAAGAAAAAGACTTATTTATCAGTCAGCCAGGGAGCCTATAAACTTATTAAGAAGTTTACATTTTCCAAATTGTGGGAGATGGCTATATGGATAGGGATTAGAGGTGGGGGGCAAGATATTCAAAGAGGATGGACACTGAAACCAGAAAGACAGGGCTCAATGTTCCAACTCTGTAATTATCCAACATGAGGCATTGAGCAAGTTACATAGCCTTTCTTCCCTTTCACTTCCTCACCTGCAATATAGGAATAAGATATATTCAGGGTCATTGTGAGGATTAGTGTTAATTTATGTTAAGAATTTAGCAGATGGGTAGCACTCAATAAATGGTTTCTATTATTATTGGCCATTATTATTAATCATCATTAAGAAGGCCAAAGGACTTATTTAATTTATAATCATTTTCCTTGCAATGAAAATACAATTCATATTATTTATAGATTTACATGTTTTTCCTATATTGATAGTATGAACATTAGCTAGTGTTTGGTCATTGGCCATGGTTCTACTATAACTAAAAAGGTACCTTACCTACCATGATATGTGTTGGAAGTTTCGATTACTTACTATTTTCCAAGAAATTTGTTAAAGTAAATGTAGAGTGTAGCTATTTCAGAGATGACAGCCAACATTTTATAAAATTTATGTTAAACTAAAAAAAAATAATTTAAAACTCATATCTGAAGTAGATGATAATGGATTATATTTACCATTCTTCTAACTCCTCTGTCTTTAACAGAAACACAAAGCAACAGTGTGAATACTAAACTACAGATTAGGTAAGCGAGAGACTTTTATTACAAAGGAAATTACAAGGCTAATTTGCATTGACTGGTTTAAACAACAGTCTACCAACCAAACTAATCTGGGAAAATATTACCCAGAGACAGAAATGGAAGGGACTAGGCTAAGAGAATGCTTTTTCTTTTTAAATTCATATTTCAGAATCATGATATCTTGAAATAGGTTGTCAGATGGGTTAATTGGCCTTACTATTTCATTTTAACACTAAATACAAAAAAAATGTTTATGGAATCTACACTTTGAAACAAGCTTCCATAAGCCATAATCCAATAATTGTTAGCTACACAAGAGGCATAAAAAACATTAAAACTTTCCATGGGGGAGGTGTGTTTAGTAGACTAGAGCTTTCATCATAAATATTGCTATGGGGCTGTAATATAACAAAAATTAAAACAATGAACTGCAGGTAATATATTAATATCATAAAATCATATGCTGTATTGAGAGAAGGATATAGGTAAGCCAAATAATATGTACTAGTATATGTGGAGAGAATATTAATAGCTGGTTCACCAATTCTGGTTAGGCCTGGCAAGTTATCTATTACCTTCAAGAGTTTCAGAAATTCCTTTTTGTCATTTTGGATCTTGGCCTATGGTGATATTCTTTAGATGGCAATATCTACTCATATGGTTTACCAATTTGTATTGTCAACCAGTCTGTGTACACACATTTTGAAGAGCTATTTAGCTTTTGCTAGTGGAGCCATTTCCAGATCAGAGAGGAAAACAAAGGGGAAACCTCACCGTCTACTGTTAAGAAATAAACAAACAAAACAAAAGCAAACAAACAAAACCTAAACTCCAGAATTAGAGCAAGGTAAATGTATTTAGAACAAGATAAATATGCTCAATGATCATTAACTAGAACCTTATGAACTTAAGGATGTCAGCCATCAACTAATAGATAAGTAAGGGTAAAAAATTTTTAGAGATGTTATTCACACTGCCTATGTTAAAGTATTACTGCTGTAGGAGGTCATCAGTAAATTTTAAAACAGTGCCCGATTACTCTTCCTCTGTGCTCAGTTACTGATGCTATCTGCCAAGCTATAGTCAAACTCTGTAAATAAATAAACCAATAAAACCCTTGGGGGGAAGTCCTTAATCTACAACACAGTGATTTTGTAGCTTGAAAAAAAAAGACTTTGCAAAATAAACTTTTGCGAGATAATACTAGGAATGGTATTCATCCTTCTACTTATAGTGTTGAAACAACACAGGCAGTGTGGTTCATTAATTTAACAGAATAATGTTGAGCCAAACTGGGTACTGGTGTTATTCTGGAGAATAAAACAGACTGGGTCTCTGTCGCCACAGAGCTTAGAGTCCAGTATAATATTTCCTTGAAATCCTTAATATCCTTCCTTTCACCTCCAAGGAAGATGGTATGAACCAAGCCATCATCCAGACATAGCAGCTCTGCCTAGAATTTAAAGGGTGTGCGAGGTAAGAAATAATGTTGGAGAGGTAAGAAATCTGCAGTCTTGGGCATATCCATCTTAGTGGTAGCCCTCAATTTCCAAATGAGTAATATTACAAATGAGATCAATTTCTAATTTCTTCCTGCATTATAATTTTGTAAAAAATGAGAAAGTATGAGATAATTTTTGAGAGAAAATATGTTTCATAAGTCCTAGGTGTTCTCAGTCATAACAATTTATTCAAAACACTTTGGTTATATGCTATTAGAGTTAAGAAGAATCTCACCATGGTCACGCCCACTTAAAAAAATAGAATGTAGTATATTCACTTAATAAAAGGTGAAGAATGTTAATGAGAATGTGATTACAAAAGTAAAATGCTCAGAGGTTGGGTCCTCAGATAATGGAAAAAGATTATTTCTAATGAAAAAGCGAGCATTGGGATGAACCTTGACATATAGGTAAGATTTAGGTGTGTGGAAATGGCAAAGGGGGAATTCAGGAGGAACAAAATAGGCACAGAGTCAACAAGTCTCCCTCATTTGGTCAGTTAGACAATTTCATCATCCAGGGCTTCCCAAATACTTAAGATCTAGGCACAAACTAGGAGTCAGAATCCTGAGATGTGACAGGCTGGAGAGGGACTGAGGGCCAGATTGTGGCTGACCTTGACTGAAAATTAATGACTCAACTTTGGTATGCAAAGAACATCACTGGCAAATTTTAACTATGATCACAGCTGTTCCTTCATAAGATTAACTTAGCAGCATTTTGCTAAGTTGGTTAGAGATAAAGGAGAAAAGTCTGGCAAGAAATTGGTCAGGAGACATAAAAAATAATAAAGTCTAGAGTGACCTAAGCATTAGAGGACTTGATAGTTGAATGACTTCAGGGTATGAGGAAAAGAAACGAGGAAAAGAATATACTCCAACATTACCCCCAAGTGTCAAGCTTGGGTGACTGAGAGAGTGGTATGACAATAATGAGTGGTGTGCCAGAAAATGTTCTCAGAAAGAGAGAGTGAGAGAGAAAGAGAGAGAGGAAGAAAGAAAGAAAAATGGAAGGAAGGAAGGAAGAAAGGAGAGAAGAGGAAAAAAAAACGAATCTGCAGTTTGTAGCATTTGCCATTCTGTGGTGTAAATGCTCCCACCATGGCCAACCTGGAGTTGAGAACAGGTGCACACAGTGAGCATAAGCTCATAAGCTGGTAAGAGCCAGCTCTAGCATGTGACTTCCAGTGATAGATACCGAGTAAAGAGGAGGAGACCCGAGAAGGGAGCTAGGAGTTTTGGCTTTGGACACGTTGAATTTAAAGTGATATTTGCAGGACTATTTAAATGGCAATTTCAGCAAGCATTGGAAATGCTTTGGATTTCCCTTTGGATCCCTTTGGATAAGTCAGGTGGAAATATCTATCGATCTATATCTATTTGTAGATATCTCTATTTTTTTATAACTATACCATTTAAATATATAAATATGAATATGTAAATATATGAAATATACATATTTACTATGTAATACATATTAATTTAAATTATATATGAATATATGATATATATTTAAGGGCTGTCTGCACAGAAATAGCATTAAAGGTAAATAAGGTTATCTAGGTATAGAATTCGAAGTGAGAAAAAGAGATAATGATAGAATCTTCAAAAAATAATCGTATTGGGAAGCAAGAGAAGGCAGAAGAATAGTCAGGGGAGGTAGGAGGCAAATCAGAAGAGTGTTTCATACTAGAAACCAAGAAAAATCATTTTAAGAGGGCTTGGCTGAAGTGCCAACAGTGGTGGCAAGGGCAAAGGTAAGTAAATGAAAATACAAGTCTTTGCGATGGGTCTCTTTAGGCCCCTGGGACTGCGGAGGAGGTAGTTTCAGCAGAGTTGTGGGTGGGGAGAGAGTTTTAGCAGTGTATGTCTTCTCATTTTTCCCAACATATTTGGCAGTGAAAGGAATGAGAAAAGATGAAAAGGTAGGATATTTTCTTTTTTTGTTTTTTGAGCTATTATTATTTCAATGGAAATTTAGCTGCAACGTAAGGAGAAAAACAAACTCTCCTAAGTCTCACTAGTAGCAAAAATGGCTTTAGTCCAAAGTTAAAAGCTTGCAAGCCCCATTGGGGCTGACCCCGGGGCTGCCCATTATTTGCTACGAGCCTCGCTTAGACCACTTGGGAGAAGAAAGATTCTCGCGGACAGCTGTGACCAAGCAAACAGGAGCAATGGAATGAGCAACATGAATCCCACGAAGAGGAAGAATATGTATGACAAAGCATTTGCTCTATGAAAAATATGGAGGCGGGGAAAACAAGGGAGGCAATGCCAAGAACAAATATCTGAAAAAGTACATGCTTCTAGAATGACTTGTGTTGTTCAGCCAATTTAAAGCTTAACATAATAGAACTGTCTTCCGAACCCACAATTCTTTCCCAAGTTGCTCCTCAAGTTGTTTTCCTCTTGCCTGGAACAGATGATTTCCTCATTTCCACATTTCTAGACTCTACAATGTGAGGTCTAGCCATCTCACTTCCTCCTTAATGTCCTAACTTGCATTATTTTCGAGTTGCCCAGATAGCCTACATTGTGTTCTCTATAGGACACATAATAAAGAACAGTATCTATCATCTATCATGAACAGTACGTGTGTCTTGACACAATGATTCCTAGTCTTGTGTTATATTCTGATTATTTCATGTGGGTAACTGGTTCCTTACATTTGAGGACTTATAAACCTTGTCTTTTCCTTTGATAACCCTCTTTTCCCTATATGATGCATAATTATAGGCTGATTAAAAATAGTAGCTGATGCTTGTTGAATTGGATTGCAATTTGTTTAAAAAACAAATTTTCATTGAAATATGTATGGGTACTACTACATGGAAGCTGTTGTGTAGCTGAAGATAAACTATAGTATATCTTTGTTTAAAAACACTTTGTTTTTAAAAGTAGGTTCTAGAGAAAAGGAATGGTTCCTCTAAAATGAATTTGGAAACAGCTGGAAGATAAAAGTAATTTATCAATATCATCAGTTTCAACTATAACAGGGATAAGACTTTTTGAAATAAATTAATTGACCCTCCCCCTATTCAGCCAGAGACATCCATTATCTCAGGCAGGATTTGGATTATTAAAGCAGGAATACAAAGAGGAACACAGTCATTGTTCAAAGAAGGTTGCTGTTTATTTTTTATCAGTGTGTAGTGAGACAAAGGTCTTGTGAATCAGGATTTGTGGCAAAAGAAAGGAGTTTCTAAATTTCAAGAAGTACCCACATATACAAATTAAACCATGGTGGTATGAAAATATGCTTCAGTATAGAAAGGAAAAAGAATTTAATGTAGGGAAAGCTCAGTTTCCACCAAAAGAAAGCAAAAGGTGTAGTCCTGACAGTAGCTCTGAAAAGAATTTGAGGGAAGGAGGCAGGAATCAAAGTTCACTGTCCTGGATTTCCCCTCAGGAAGATGCAAGAGAAAAGACAGAAGGTTTGAAAAACTCAGTACTTGATGTTTCAGGCAAGTGTAGCTCAGGAAAATTACAGACCTCTGGAGAAAATACCTCAGTTCAGCATGATGATAGCCACAGGATGCCACCTAAGAAGTTTCTAGGATGTCATTTAGAAATTGCTGACCTGGAAGTATTCAATCAGAGGGAAGTTCTGAGAAGAACTTTCACAGGACGGTTCATATTAACATCAGGCTAACCTCTATAGAGGAGAAAGGGCTGTCTGACCTACTGAAACAGAAGGTGGGAGTGAGGAGGAGATCTAGAAGTCGCCTTATGAATCTAAGAGGCACAAGAAGATAGCTGAATTGAGAAACAATGGATTTACAAAAAGACCACCAGAATGAGATTAGGAGCAGTTGAAAGGAAGCTGACCAGAGATTCTGCAGAATCAGTAAGAGCCAAGGTAGGGCTGAAAGAGCAGTGAAAGCTGAGCTGGACATTTTTTTTTTTTTGAAATTGACCAGCCATAAATGTCAATGGCATTATGCCAACAAACCCCCCCTCCCAAAGCAGTATTAACAATTCAGTGGGCACTAGTGCTACATGCTTGGTGACTAAAAAGACCTGAATGGCTTTGTCACATAACAGACCAGCAAAGATGTGAAGGACAGCACACAGGCTTCCTTCCTCTTTGAAAGGAGGGAGGACACAGAAGCTTTTCTATGAACCCAGACACCATTTTGAGGAACAGAGAAGGAATGAGAGAAATATCATTAAGAAGAATCTACACTTTGAATTAACCCAATATTTATCCGAAAGACTGGTACAAGTCTGGAATTCCTTTAATTACCAAGTTTAAGTTTGTATTCTCTCATATGCAATGGGAGGGAAGGCTTGAACATTTAGATTAGTCATGGCAAATGAATGGCAACATTTCTTTCTTGCACATTTTGAACCACAGACTATACATTTTGATATGCAAACTAATAGGAGAGTAACAACAATGTTGGAAAATGTGGTTTGGGGGAAACCATTTTTAAATTGCCGCGATATTTTTGGCCATTTCTAATCTTAAGTGAAAAGGAGAGAAAGAAAATAATTAAAGAGAAGGAAATTTTTCCTTTGTACAAGAAGGTAGAGAGACTAAGAAGTGAGATCTGAATACCAATAGTAAAGCAAGGCAAAATCTCATAACCCAGGATTCAAGCTATTAAGGCTAATGCCACTGCTAGGAACCTGAGCACAATCCATATTTTCAACATCTGAAGAATCAAAAATGGAATGAAAAATTATGCTTTCTAAAACAAAATAGGATTAAATAAAGTTGATTAGGGTAAAGTTTATTGACAAAGGCATAGTATCTATAAAGTTGTGTTCATTTAAATATTGCTCTAAAAGTGCATCCCTTTAGAGAGGAGGGAAGATGGCGGCGTAGGAGGACGCTGGGCTCACTGCGCATCCTACTGATCACTTAGATTCCACCTACACCTGCCTAAATAACCCAGAAAACCGCCAGAGGATTAGCAGAATGGAGTCGCCGGAGCCAAGCGTAGACGAGAGGCCCACGGAAGAGGGTAGGAAGGGCGGCGAGGCGGTGCGCGCTCCACAGACTGGCGGGAGGGAGCCGGGGCGGAGGGGCGGCTCGCAGGCCAAGCAGAGCCCCCGAGTCTGGCTTGCAAAAAGCGGAGGGGCCTGACGGACTGTGTTCCGACAGCAAGCGCGACTTAGCGGCTGGGAGGTCATAAGTTAACAGCTCTGCTCAGAAAGCGGGAAGGCTGGAGGACAAAGGGAAGGAGAGCTGCTGAGCCCCCTGATGACAGAGCTCAGTTTGGTGGGGAACAAAGGCGCTCGCCAGCGCCATCTCCCCCGCCCATCTCCCAGCCAAAATCCCAAAGAGAACCAGTTCCTGCCAGGGAACTTGCTCGCTCCGCACAAACACCCAACTCTGCGCTTCTGCGGAGCCAAACCTCCGGCAGCGGATCTGACTCCCTCCTGCTGCCACAGGGCCCCTCCTGAAGTGGATCACCTAAGGAGAAACAAGCTAAGCCTGCCCCTCTTGCCCCTGTGCACCTTGCCTACCCACCCCAGCTAAGACGCCAGATCCCCAGCATCACAAGCCTGGCAGTGTGCAAGTAGCCCAGACAGGCCACCCCACCCCACAGTGAATCCCGCCCCTAGGAGAGGGGAAGAGAAGGCACGCACCAGTCTGACTGTGGCCCCAGCGGTGGGCTGGGGGCAGACATCAGGTCTGACTGCGGCTCCGCCCACCAACTCCAGTTATACACCACAGCACAGGGGAAGTGCCCTGCAGGTCCTCACCACGCCAGGGACTATCCAAAATGACCAAGTGGAAGAATTCCCCTCAGAAGAATCTCCAGGAAATAACAACAGCTAATGAGCTGATCAAAAAGGATTTAAATAATATAACAGAAAGTGAATTTAGAATAACAGTCATAAAATTAATCGCTGGGCTTGAAAACAGTATAGCTGACAGCAGAGAATCTCTTGCTACAGAGATCAAGGGACTAAGGAACAGTCACGAGGAGCTGAAAAACGCTTTAAACGAAATGCATAACAAAATGGAAACCACCACGGCTCGGACTGAAGAGGCAGAGGAGAGAATAGGTGAACTAGAAGATAAAGTTATGGAAAAAGAGGAAGCTGAGAAAAAGAGAGATAAAAAAATCCAGGAGTATGAGGGGAAAATTAGAGAACTAAGTGATACACTAAAAAGAAATAATATACGCATAATTGGTATCCCAGAGGAGGAAGAGAGAGGGAAAGGTGCTGAAGGGGTACTTGAAGAAATCATAGCTGAGAACTTCCCTGAAGTGGGGAAGGAAAAAGGCATTGAAATCCAAGAGGCACAGAGAACTCCCTTCAGACGTAACTTGAATAGATCTTCTGCACGACATATCATAGTGAAACTGGCAAAATACAAGGATAAAGAGAAAATTCTGAAAGCAGCAAGGGGTAAACGTGCCCTCACATATAAAGGGAGACCTATAAGACTCGTGACTGATCTCTCTTTTGAAACTTGACAGGCCAGAAAGAATTGGCACGAGATTTTCAGTGTGCTAGACAGAAAAAATATGCAGCCGAGAATCCTTTATCTAGCAAGTCTGTCATTTAGAATAGAAGGAGAGATAAAGGTCTTCCCAAACAAACAAAAATTGAAGGAATTTGTCACCACTAAACCAGCCCTACAAGAGATCCTAAGGGGGATCCTGTGAGACAAAGTACCAGAGACATCACTACAAGCATAAAACATACAGACATCACAATGAGTCTAAACCCATATCTTACTATAATAACACTGAATGTAAATGGATTAAATGTGCCAACCAAAAGACATAGGGTATCAGAATGGATAAAAAAACAAGACCCATCTATTTGCTGTCTACAAGAGACTCATTTTAGACCTGAGGACACCTTTAGATTGAGAGTGAGGGGATGGAGAACTATTGATCATGCTACTGGAAGCCAAAAGAAAGCTGGAGTAGCCATACTTATATCAGACAAACTAGACTTTAAATTAAAGGCTGTAACAAGAGATGAAGAAGGACATTATATAATAGTGACAGGGTCTATCCATCAGGAAGAGCTAACAATTATAAATGTCTATGCGCCGAATACCGGAGCGCCCAAATATGTAAAACAATTACTCATAAACATAAGCAACCTTATTGATAAGAATGTGGTAATTGCAGGGGACTTTAACACCCCACTTACAGAAATGGATAGATCATCTAGACACACGGTCAATAAAGAAACAAGGGCCCTGAATGAGACATTGGATCAGATGGACTTGACAGATCTATTTAGAACTCAGCATCCCAAAGCAACAGAATATACTTTCTTCTCGAGTGCACATGGAACATTCTCCAAGATAGATCATATACTGGGTCACAAAACAGCCCTTCATAAGTTTACAAGAATTGAAATCATACCATGCATACTTTCAGACCACAATGCTATGAAGCTTGAAATCAACCACAGAAAAAAGTCTGGAAAACCTCCCAAAGCATGGAGGTTAAAGAACACCCTACTATGGAATGAGTGGGTCAACCAGGCAATTCGAGAAGAAATTAAAAAATATATGGAAACAAACGAAAATGAAAATACAACAATCTAAACGCTTTGGGACGCAGCGAAGGCAGTCCTGAGAGGAAAATACATTGCAATCCAGGCCTATCTCAAGAAACAAGAAAAATCCCAAATACAAAATCTAACAGCACACCTAAAGGAAATAGAAGCAGAACAGCAAAGGCAGCCTAAACCCAGCAGAAGAAGAGAAATAATAAAGATCAGAGCAGAAATAAACAATATAGAATCTAAAAAAACTGTAGAGCAGATCAACGAAACCAAGAGTTGGTTTTTTGAAAAAATAAACAAAATTGACAAACCTCTAGCCAGGCTTCTCAAAAAGAAAAGGGAGAGGACCCAAATAGATAAAATCATGAATGAAAATGGAATTATTACAACCAATCCCTCAGAGATACAAACAATTATCAGGGAATACTATGAAAAATTATATGCCAACAAATTGGACAACCTGGAAGAAATGGACAAATTCCTGAACACCCACACTCTTCCAAAACTCAATCAGGAGGAAATAGAAAGCTTGAACAGACCCATCACCAGCGAAGAAATTGAATCGGTTATCAAAAATCTCCCAACAAATAAGAGTCCAGGACCAGATGGCTTCCCAGGGGAGTTCTACCAGACGTTTAAAGCAGAGATAATACCTATCCTTCTCAAGCTATTCCAAGAAATAGAAAGGGAAGGAAAACTTCCAGACTCATTCTATGAAGCCAGTATTACTTTGATTCCTAAACCAGACAGAGACCCAGTAAAAAAAGAGAACTACAGGCCAATATCCCTGATGAATATGGATGCAAAAATTCTCAATCAGATACTAGCAAATCGAATTCAATGGCATATAAAAAGAATTATTCACCATGATCAAGTGGGATTCATTCCTGGGATGCAGGGCTGGTTCAACATTTGCAAATCAATCAACGTGATACATCACATTAACAAAAAAAAAGAGAAGAACCATATGATCCTGTCAATCGATGCAGAAAAGGCCTTTGACAAAATCCAGCACCCTTTCTTAATAAAAACCCTTGAGAAAGTCGGGATAGAAAGAACATACTTAAAGATCATAAAAGCCATTTATGAAAAGCCCACAGCTAACATCAACCTCAACGGGGAAAAACTGAGAGCTTTTTCCCTGAGATCAGGAACACGACAGGGATGCCCACTCTCACCGCTGTTGTTTAACATAGTGCTGGAAGTTCTAGCATCAGCAATCAGACAACAACAGGAAATCAAAGGCATCAAAATTGGCAAAGATGAAGTCAAGCTTTCGCTTTTTGCAGATGACATGATATTATACATGGAAAATCCGATAGACTCCACCAAAAGTCTGCTAGATCTGATACATGAATTCAGCAAAGTTGCAGGATACAAAATCAATGTACAGAAATCAGTTGCATTCTTATACACTAACAATGAAGCAACAGAAAGACAAATAAAGAAACTGATCCCATTCACAATTGCACCAAGAAGCATAAAATACCTAGGAATAAATCTAACCAAAGATGTAAAGGATCTGTATGCTGAAAACTATAGAAAGCTTATGAAGGTAATTGAAGAAGATTTAAAGAAATGGAAAGACATTCCCTGCTCATGGATTGGAAGAATAAATATTGTCAAAATGTCAATACTACCCAAAGCTATCTACACATTCAATGCAATCCCAATCAAAATTGCACCAGCATTCTTCTCGAAACTAGAACAAGCCATCCTAAAATTCATATGGAACCACAAAAGGCCCCGAATAGCCAAAGTAATTTTGAAGAAGAAGACCAAAGCAGGAGGCATCACAATCCCAGACTTTAGCCTCTACTACAAAGCTGTCATCATCAAGACAGCATGGTATTGGCACAAAAACAGACACATAGACCAATGGAATAGAATAGAAACCCCAGAACTAGACCCACAAACGTATGGCCAACTCATCTTTGACAAAGCAGGAAAGAACATCCAATGGAAAAAAGACAGTCTCTTTAACAAATGGTGCTGGGAGAACTGGACAGCAACATGCAGAAGGTTGAAACTAGACCACTTTCTCACAGCATTCACAAAAATAAACTCAAAATGGATCAAGGACCTGAATGTGAGACAGGAAACCATCAAAACCCTAGAGGAGAAAGCAGGAAAAGACCTCTCTGACCTCAGCCGTAGCAATCTCTTACTCGACACATCCCCAAAGGCAAGGGAATTAAAAGCAAAAGTGAATTACTGGGACCTTATGAAGATCAAAAGCTTCTGCACAGCAAAGGAAACAACCAACAAAACGAAAAGGCAACCAACGGAATGGGAAAAGATATTTGCAAATGACATATCGGACAAAGGGCTAGTATCCAAAATCTATAAAGAGCTCACCAAACTCCACACCCGAAAAGCAAATAACCCAGTGAAGAAATGGGCAGAAAACATGAATAGACACTTCTCTAAAGAAGACATCCGGATGGCCAACAGGCACATGAAAAGATGTTCAGCATCGCTCCTTATCAGGGAAATACAAATCAAAACCACACTCATCACCTCACACCAGTCAGAGTGGCCAAAATGAACAAATCAGGAGACTATAGATGCTGGCAAGGATGTGGAGAAACGGGAACCCTCTTGCACTGTTGGTGGGAATGCAAATTGGTGCAGCCACTCTGGAAAGCAGTGTGGAGGTTCCTCAGAAAATTAAAAATAGACCTACCCTATGACCCAGCAATAGCACTGCTAGGAATTTATCCAAGGGACACAGGAGTACTGATGCATAGGGGCACTTGTACCCCAATGTTCATAGCAGCACTCTCAACAATAGCCAAATTATGGAAAGAGCCTAAATGTCCATCAACTGATGAATGGAAAAAGAAATTGTGGTTTATATACACAATGGAATACTACGTGGCAATGAGAAAAAATGAAATATGGCCTTTTGTAGCAACGTGGATGGAACTGGAGAGTGTGATGCTAAGTGAAATAAGCCATACAGAGAAAGACAGATACCATATGGTTTCACTCTTATGTGGATCCTGAGAAACTTAACAGGAACCCATGGGGGAGGGGAAGGAAAAAAAAAAAACCCCATGGGGGAGGTTAGAGTGGGAGAGAGCCAAAGCATAAGAGACTGTTGAGAACTGAGAGCAAACTGAGGGTTGATGGGGGGTGGGAGGGAGGAGAGGGTGGGTGATGGGTATTGAGGAGGGCACCTTTTGGGATGAGCACTGGGTGTTGTATGGAAACCAATTTGACAATAAATTTCATATATAAAAAAAAATAAAAAAAATAAAAGTGCATCCCTTTAATAGACTGTGGAAGTGTTACAATTTAGTGATGTATTTATATTATTAATTTTAGCAAATGTTTTGTTTTATAGGAAAAAGCTTAATTGAGAATAAAACATATGTAAGTTTATGACTGTACAGTATCTTGTAGAATGGGCTTATTTTCACATATAAGGCATCACCAAACACCTGTGGGCAGTTACGCACACAGGAGATGTTGATAATCTTGATTATTGTACAAATTGAAGAAACTTTGTCAATTTGAGGGGGTTTTTTTAATATAAAAATAAAATCATCCCGAAACTTTTTCTTTTTTAATGTTTATTTGTTTTTGACAGAGAGAGAGAGAGAGAGAGACAGACAGACAGACAGACAGAGACAGAGTATGAGGGGAGGAGGAGCAGAGGGAGAGGCAGACACAGAATCTGAAGCAAGCTGCAGGCTCTCAGCTGTCAGCACAGAGCCCGATGCGGGGCTCTAACTCATGACCTGTGAGATCATGACCCGAGCTGAAGTCAGATGCTTAACCGACTGAGCCACCCAGGGTTTCCTGAAACTATCTTTTTCTGACTGAAACTTTCAGTTTATTAAAAACAAAATTTGGGGGTACCTGGGTGGCTCAGTCAGTTGAGCAACCAGCTCTTGGTTTTGGCTTAAGTCATGATCTTGTGATTCATGAGTTCAAGCCCTGAGTCAGGCTCTGTGCTGATGTCACAGAGCCGGCTTGCAGTTCTCTCTCTCCCCCTCTATGCCCTTCCCGACCCCGGATAAATAAATAAACTTAAAAAAATAAAAACAAAATTTTGGTACAGTTACTGGAAAATGTATATTTTTTATTGCATAGTGCCTTTCAATGCTGTTGAAAAAGTCATTCATATTTATTGTCATATTATTCTCCTTAAGAAAAAAATTTCCATTTCATAGCTCTATAGGTATCAAGTAATGCCACAATTTTTAAAATTTTAATAAGATAAATATTAAAATAACTTGGTAAGTGCATCCTCTTTAAAATATTCTCCCTCCCTATCTACATTTTGCCCCGACTCAAAAAAAAAAAAAAACTATGAAGAATTTTGAAGATTAAACTTCTCCACAGTTGGGCCTATGGTGAAGAAATGTTATAAAAGTAAACTGGACCATTAAAAGAAGATACAAGTGAGTTGCATGGATTTGCAAATATATTCAACTTAACTGGTAATCAATCACAGGAGAATAAGTAAAAACATGATTCAAATTTTTTCCCATTAAATATGATGGACAAGTTTTCTGTTTTGTTTTCATTACTAGTAGTCATTCTTGCCACTGTATAGTAAGAGACGAACTCTCATCCGTGGTTGGTACAAGCAGAATTTGGTGCAATCTTTCTGTAAAGTACTTTAAAGGTATGTATAGAATGTCTACAAGTTGATAGGATTTGAACTATAATCTTCACACATGACAATCTAACCTAAAGATATAGAGGTAAGTCAATGAACCATGTGCATGCATTTTTATCAAATACTTGTTATTAGAATAAATAGAAATAATCTAAATGTCCAGAGATAAGAAACACGTTAAATAAAAAACAGAATTCTTTCTTCTTGCCTCAGTTTGGAGATGGCCATATAGGCTGTTGAGTTCAGTTCTCTACTAGTCAATATCACATTTGACCCAAGGACCGTTTCATGCTGGCATTAATCCATTTGCTAATAGTATAGCGGGCTATTGATTAAGAATATGTTTTCAAAGCCTATGTAAAGCAACAGTAAAATTCTCACCATAAAATTTTCTGTTAGTGTATGTGTATTTGGAAGGGAGGGGGAGAAAAATAGTTCAAAATGCTAACAGAGATTATCTCTCAGTGGTGAAATACCATGTTGTTTTATCCTATTTTCTTCTTTAACTTTTTAACTTTTATAAATTTTCTACTGTGAAAATTCACTAGTTTCAAAATCATAAAAAAGTAAAAATTATTAAAACTGAAGATAAAATAAGTCCTGAAAACATCATGTCTGTTATATTTTATAAATAAAATTCAAGTTCCCCAAATTCATCCGTTTGTATACAAAATTCTATTAAATATTTCCATAAAAACAGAAATGAAGTACAGAAACTTCCAAAAAATGATGTTACATTACTGTCCCAGATCATGAATATTTGGAAAATATTTCATATTTTTATAGGAATCCACAGTTTTCAAAGCAGTTGCATATATATGAACCATGTACCTCTACTCCTCCCTCAATCTCTTTTCATTATAGAATCAGAGAAATTGAGTGGAAAGAAACCCTAGTAACCAGCCAATGGAAATCCTGCTTAGTGCAAAGGAACATATCATAACGCCCCTGAGAGAGACTTTTCAACCGTGTGACTATTTCTAAAGCTCAAGACATCAGAAGGCATTTTCATTTTCTGAATAGTTTCAGTAGTTATAAAGTTATTCTTTTAGTGAATGAAAACAAAATAATGTAGTGGCTACTTATTCCCTACTTCCTGTAAAAAGACATTGACCATTCCCAGCCCTGATCTTCTATTTGTTTTTTTAAAAGTGTGGTCCACAGACTATCTGCATAGAAACCAGAGAACCTCTTTTGAAATATTGGTTTCTGGCCTCCACCTGAGACCTCCTGAGCCAGAATATTGGAACCTAGGATTATTTTTTCACTAACTTCTTAATTGATTCCTGGACACCCTGGGGGGTAGAAGGCTCAGCTGGGAAGGAATGAGCCATTCTTAGTTGCTTGCTTTGGTTTGAAGACTGCAACAGGGACTTATACATTCAGTCCTCCACTGGCCAACATGACACATGATGTGAGGGCCACTTCATTTCATCACTATTCTCCTTGTTAAGCTATAATTCGTTCAACATTCACCATTTATCGTGTCAGGCACTATGTCAGGTTCTGAGAACACAAAGATGAAGTACATGTGGTCTCTGCTGGTGAGGAGCTCATTGCCAGGCACAGTATTTTGTGATCTACATAACTGAGAGTGGTTGACCTTTTCTGTTATCAGAATTTGATTTCTTTTCTTCTGTTACCTTGTTCTGGGAGGTAATACCAATTGGAAAATTCCTCTCATAAGAGTAGACACCAGGATTTATTTTTCTAAGAATTAGGCACTAGTGATTAGAACCAATCCTTGTCCTTCTTTATTTTGGGACTTGATCCCAACTAAGCATCTCCACATCCTTGGCCTGGATAACTTTCAGTGTCTTTACACATCTTTGTTTTATTTTCATCCAATGAATATGTGTGTGTGTGTGTGTGTGTGTGTGTGTGTGTGTGTGTGTATTCATATACATACACATATATGTTTCTTTACTAAAATGAAGTTCACATAACATAAAATTAACCATTTTAAAGTGAAGAATTTTGTGACATTTAGTGCATTCTTATATGTGCAACTATCACCTCTATTAAGTTCCAAAACATTTTCATAACCCCAAAAGGAATCTCCATGCCCATTAAGCAGTCACTCCCCATCCACCCTCCACTCTGTGAGTGTTTTTGATAGTTTCTTTTCCGTTTAATTTTTTACACCTCCTCACTCTTTGCCTATTAAGTCTTTTTAATACTGAGAGATTGTTTCTGGTTACATCAGCATTTATTCTGTTCAAGGTTTTATATTATAGGCAGTTGATACGATCTCATTTTTTTTTATTTCTCTAATGAACACTTAAATTCCAGACTCATGTTATAGCTATAACATAAATTATTTTAATTATATATGTATTTATTGTGAATGGTTAAATAATATATAAATAAAATAAAAAGTGAGTCTCTCACAAGTCCCCCACATTTACCAGGGCAACTACTAGTAATAATTTACTGTGTAGCGTTCCAGATTATTTCTTGATTCAGTTACATTCATATACTCTTCCCCAAATTATATATTACTTATATTATTATATCAATAATCAGAGTTCTACCACTTGTTCATTAATTTTATATTTATTTATTCTTCCAAATCATATCTACTGGATATTTTTTAGATGATAAGAATTCTAGGAGATGAGGATACAAGGGTGAATAAATATCCACCTCAGCCTCTTTCAGGTCATTATTTGAAATAAGTATACATCATTCCATTATCTAGATGTGCTATAATTTAACGCGATTAATATAACTATTCTTCTACTAGTGGACAGCAAAAATTCTTTCTACCAACATTTATTGACTATCTACCAGTTACCACAGATTAGTGCAGACTGAGATAGGGAATACATTTGTTTCTTGTTTCTGTAAATACAAATTAAGTAGTATTTAGCTTCACTTTTACAATATAAAGATAACCTGTCTTTTGTATTTGAAGTAAAGTTAGGTTTTTGAGGGAGCTGCGGGTAAAGTAGACTCAATGATTCCAACTATGTGTTCAAGAGTATAGGGAATAAATTTATCCAGCCCTAAAAGACTGTACAGCAGAAGAAATAATCAAAATAATGAAAACATTTCTGGCAAGGGTACCAACCATTCAAATGGACACCTGACCAATGAGATATACCATAAAAATTGGATGCCTATCAGCTTTGTCAGTATATACTTTGGTATATACTGTTGGACTATCCAATCCTCAGTTTGATTGGGTCCTTCTGTACCTCTTTTATGTAGTTTTCTTGTTTGTTTTGTGGGAAATGGGCAATATTTGTGCTTTTTCATTTACATATTTGGCTATGTGGAAACCCCAGGGAATGAATCATTCTGGATAGCTGAAAATTTTAATCATTTTTGATGGAAATCTTTCTAAAATGGATTTCACACTTCCCTGCCTTCTTAAACAGAGTGGATGGAATGTAATTAATCTTTTTTTGATGACTTGGTTTTATCATTATGAACATTAATGACTGTGCTGTGCTATCCAGAGATGACATCCTCAACACTGATTGTGGTATACAGGACAGCCTGTGGTCCTCTTAGTCTTTTTGAATATTTGTGTCTAGGTTACATTCTTCCCTTACTGTGAAGCAGCACAGTGTAGGTGCAAAGAGGTGGGCTTAGGAGGAATAAAAGCTGTGTTCAAATCCCAGTTTCTGGTCTTATGGCCAGTTTCTCTTTTGATCGCTGATTCTTCATCTGTAAAATGCTCATGGTAACGCACCTAACAGACATGTAATAAGGATTAGGTAACGGGTCTTAGGTATAGTGGAAAATAAACCAATGTTAGTTTCTGTCCCCTATCAGGGTACTTACTAATTAAAAAGCATTCTTCCTGATTATTTTGCAGTTTCCATTCTGCTGTGGGACTGAAAGCTGGATGGTAGAGTTGAAAGTTGTGACATCAATGTTGCGTGCTTACACTAGTTACTTTAAAAAAAATTTTTTTTAATGTTTATTGTATTATTGAGAGACAGAGAGACAGAGCATGAGCAGGGGAGGGGAAGAGAGAGAGGGAGACACAGAATCTGAAGCAGACTCCAGGCTCTGAGCTGTCAGCACAAAGCCCGACACAGGGCTCGAACTCACGAATTACGAGAACATGACCTGAGCTGAAGTTGGAAACTTAACCAACTGAGCCACCCAGGTGCCCCTACACTAGTTATTTCTTAACTACTAACTGTGTAAGAACATTTCTGCCTGCATAAAATAGAGTTTTGGAGGGGAAAATGCAAAATTTATGGATTTTGAAATCCATACCTAATGGAGAAAATTTGTCAAATCAGTCTGCATATCCTCTTCTAGGTTATGAACTTGGTCATTTCCAGAAAACTGGTCATTAAAAAAATTAATCAGCTATATTTACTAAGGACCTAACTTATGCTGGTTACATGTCTAGGTTCTGGAGATAAAGCAGAGGAACAAGGAAGGAAGGAAGGAAGGAAGGAAGGAAGGAAGGGAGGTATCCATGTGTACCCACTATTTTAGTGAGAGAGTAGAAAATAAAACACAGATAATAAAATGTATACTGCATCATTTTATAAGTCTTCCACAGAAAAAAAATATGGAAAGGTGATATATAAAGCCAGGGAGTCAGGGGGGAGATTCAACTTTAACTACAATAATTAATGACAACCCATGGAGAGGATGACATCTGAAGAAAGACTTAAAGGAGACAACTATAGATATATTTTGCTGGCAGACTCTGTTAAGAAGAGGGAATAGTAAATACAAAAGGAAGCTAGAAAATACCTGTTGTATTCATGGACTATTACGGCATCCCAGAGATTAGAACAGAATAATTATATCAGATGGTGATGAGAGCTAGGACAAAAATCAAGCACAAAAGGATATTAGGAGTGTCTGGACTAGGGTGATAGGTGGTATTAAGATGCAGCTTTATATAAGGTAAGATGACACAAGTGAGAAAAGACTGAAGTTGGCAAGGAAGCAAGCCATACAGGTTTTTGAGGTAATAGCCTTCCAGGCAGAAGGAATACCAAGTGGAAAGGCCCCTAGGCATTGTGTGTCTGAGTGGTTCAAAGAACAGCAAGGAGACCTGTTAACTAAAAAGAAGCAGCCCACAGGGAAAGTAGTTGGAGATGATGTTAAAGGCATAGCAAAATATAAGATTATACAGTACCTTAGGCCATTATGTGTGTGTGTGTGTGTGTGTGTGTGTGTGTGTGTGTGTAACTTTCACTATGGGTAAAATGGGGAGCCACTGCATGGTTCTTAGCAGAAGGGTGGCTTTTTTTTTTTGCCACAGCTATTAAAGGGATCATTGTTGTTACTGGATTGAGAATAGACTGTTGGTGGATAAGGAAAAGATCAGGGAGAACAATTAAAAAGCACCTGTAATAACCAGGAAAGACATGATGATGGCTTTCATGGTGTTACTTATGAAAAAGATGCAAAGATGTGGTTGTATTCTGAATATATGAAAAGCATAGTCCATAGTTCACTACCCATGGAATATCAGAGAAAGGAGATAAAAATGAGCAACAGAAAGTATGCAGCTGTGGAAATAAAAAAAAATATATGTACTGTTACTTCAGCCTAGAATGAGTAACAGGAACCAGAGTTACCCTTCTATGTGAAACAACTGAAAAATGGGATGGAATACTTAAAATAAAAGCTTTCAAGATATTTCACATCAATAATGAGAAACTGATTCTTGACAGAAAAGAAATAAACAAAATGAATTATACATTTTCCCTGACTTAAAGTCTTGAGAGTTTCCAGGTTGTACCACAGATGGGGGAAACCTAGACAAAGTCTGATAGTTTCCAAGAGTTGAGGAAACAAAACTGGGATTCTAGAGAAGCCAAGAAAGCAAGAGTCTCCAGGGAAGAGTAATAGAGAGGAGAGATCTACATAGAGAGGGAGATCCCTAGATCGCTAGAGGGTCTTCCCCTGTGGTCAGTACTGATTGATACAAATGTGTGAAGAAATTATCTGCAGCTGGGAAAAAGAACTTCCAGAAGAAATCAGAGGGAAGAGAGACTAAAGCTCATATGGATACGAATAGTTTCTGTTCCCACCAAGCAGAGTAGAAAAACCTCATAATTCATGGGGCATCAGATAGAATACTCACAAGGATTTTGCCTCAGTATTAGGCCAAAATTAATTCTACACTGAACATTTCTCTGGCTCCACCTAAGAAAGCTTAAAAGCAAGACGCAAAAAGATTGAGCTTTTTCCAAGTAACTTTACTGCACTATAGGTCATAACTCAGGAATATTTACAGGGATACAAGAAAATCCAGTACTCAGGAAGGCAAATTTTTCATTGCCTACCATACAATCAAGCATTAGGAGGCATGCTAAGAAGCAGGGAAACACAATTCTTAATTAGGAGAAAAATAAATTAATCAAGAAATGACATAGATAATGCAATTAATAGAACAAAGGCATTAAAACAGTTATTGTAGTCATATTCTATTTGTTCAAGAAGCTTAGGGAGAAATTGAGCATGTTAACTAGAAAGAAGATTTAAGAAAGATCCAAATAGAACTTATCAGGCAGAAAGTGTAATGCTGGAATGAAAAACAACACTCAATTGGATTAATAGCATATCAGACATTTTAGAAGAAAAAAATAATGAACTTAAATATATAGAAACAGAAACTATTCAAAATAAAACTCAGAGAGAAAAGTGACTAAAAAGTAAAATAAAAACATAGCCAAGTTTTAAGGAGACATAGGACTACTTAAAATAATGTAAACTACATGTAATTGGATTACCCAAAGAAGGCGAGGAGGGAAGGCAGGAGGTATAAGACAAAAAGAATTGAAAAAATAATTGCTGAAACATTTTCAAGTTTAGTTAAATCTTTAAAACTATAAATCGAAGAAACTCAATGAACCCCAAGCTTAGAAAACTTGAAGGAAACTACACCAACCTTCAAAATAAAATGGCTTAAAACTGATGACCTATAGAAAAATTTAAAAGCAGTCAGAGAACAAATGACACATTTTATTCAAAGGAACAAATATAGGAGGATTTACCCAGACTTCTTTCCAGGGAATAAAAATGCAAACCAGAAGACAATGGAGGTACATCTTTAAAGCATTACAGGAAAAAAAAAGTAACCTAAAATTTTATACCCAGATGAAATATCTTTCCAAAATGAAGCAAACGTATGACTTTAAGACATACAAAAGTAGAAATTATTAGCTCATCAGCATTGTAAGACATGCTAAAGGAAGTTCTTCAAGCAAAAGGAAAATTATACCAGAATGAAATCTGCATCCAGAACTGAAGAAATTCCAAAATAGTAACTATACAGGTACATAAAAATATATTTTCTTATTATTTAAATTCCTTTAAATGATAATTCATGAAATAAAAAAATTTAAAAATGTATTATGGGGTCTGTAACATATGTAGAAGTAAAATGTATGAAAATAATAGCACATATGCTGGGTGGGGATAAACTGAAGTATACTGTTAAAAGTTTCTTATGCATGAAGTGGCACAATAGCACTTAAAAATAGAGTGTGATAAGTAAACGATGATTACTATAAACTACTGAAATCACACAAAAAAGAGTTATAGATGATAAGCCAAAATATTCAATTACTAGAAAAGAAAGATTTTTAAAAAGGGAAATAAACAACATGGAATAATTAGAAATTAGTAAAACGATGGTAGATTTTAACCCAACTACATCAACAATTACATTAATAGTAAATAGTCCAAATGCCTCAATTAAAAGGCAAAGATTTTCAGATTGGATAAAAGAGCAAGACCTTGCTTGTGCCTGCAAAAAATACACTTTACATATATAGACATAAACAAATTACAAGTAAAGGATGGAAAGAGACATGTGTACTATGCTAATACCAATCAAGAACAAATTTGGAGTGGCCATATTAATGAGACAAAGCAGATTTCAGAGCAAAGAATACTACCATGGATAAATAAGTATATTTCATAATGAGATATGGTTGAAATTATCAAGAGGATATAATAGTTTTTTTAGTCTTTATTTAAATTCCAATTAGTTAACATACAGCATAATATTAATTTCAGGTGTACAATTTAGTGATTCAATACTTACAACACCTGGTGCTCATCACAACAAATGCACTCCTTAATCTCCATTACCTATTTAATCCATTCCCCTACCTACCTCCCCTCTGGTAACTATCAGTTTGTTCTTTATAGTTGAGAGTCCATGTTTTGGTTTGCTTCTCTCTTTTTTCTATTATGATTGTTTTGTTTCTTAAAATCCACATATGAGTGAAATTAAATGTCTTTCTCTGACTGACTTATTTCACTTAGTGTAATACTCTCCAGCTCCATCCACATAGTTGCAAATGGCAAGATTTCATTCTTTTTTACGGCTGAGTAGTATTCCATTATGTGTGTGTGTGTATTTATATTTATATATATATTTATAAATATACATATAAATATATATATATATCCATAAACACACACTAACTCTTCTTTATCCATTCATTAGTAGATGTATATAATAATCTTAAATGCTTATGCATTTAACAACAGAACTTCAAAATACATAACACAAAATCCATAGAAGGATGGCGGGAACTAGAGTCAACATGGCAGAGAAACAGGGGGACCTGAAGTTCCCTTGTCCATCAAACACAGCAGTATTGGGGCCAGAATACTTGGAATTCCAGGAATCTGGACTACAGAGTGACAGAAACATCTCCAGGGACCCACAGGGACAACTTGGCAGGTCATAGGTGCATGATAGCGAACTGGGAGAGATAAAATGGGCAGCATAGGCATGGAGGAGAGGGATCCCTTTTTGTGGAGAGACAAAAGGAAGAGGAAGAGGGGCTGTGGAAGTATAGGATGGTATTTGGACAAGAGAAAAACCATGGACCAGGAAAACATGCTGAAAGAACCAATTTCTAACTCGATCCTTGGTTGCAGAGCTTTTTCTGGACCAGGACTGCCACCCTGTACACACACCTATGGGGGGAGGGGAGCCAGCCCTGGGCTCGGTAGGGAGCTCAGAGGCACAGTCAGAGAGAGCAATCCCCTCCCTTGAGTGCTGTGGGAAGAAGGTATATAGCTGCTCCAAGGACAAAGGCCCTGCAGGTGCCCACCAGCGAGAGGCCCTTTGTTGGCTGACTGGGCAGATTGGTACTACCCTGGAACTGGGGCATACAGAGTGGTATCCTTTAAGACATCGAGGTTTAAATCTGACCTAAGTGCCTGGGAGGCACGGGAGACTGTGGAGTGGGACAAGCCAGCCCACTTGTGCCTGTGCAGCACTGTGAGGATGGCCTGAACAGAGTGGTCTGGGACACGTGGTCTGGGGAAGAGAGACTGGGATGTCGCCATTTTTCTCCCCATCACCAACAAGGTGGGTCTTCAGGGAACGGAGAGTGGGCCCACAGTGGAGGTGCGACCACAGACACCAAACCCTGCTCCTCTGTGTCTGGTAACTGCATATCTAATGGAGCAAGATTGACACTGACCAAAACAGATGGCCCCTCCTCCAGACCAGTGAAGCCACCAGTTCCAAGGTACCATCAGAAATTGGTCCAGCAGTTTTGTGTTTTCTGATTTGATTCTTGGTCAATTCTTACCATATACACATATATTATGTGTATATATGTGTGTGTG
>NW_024412388.1:74826310-74849486 GCF_014898765.1 Herpailurus yagouaroundi
AGGAATATATATATTCCTTTCTCTATTCTGGTTGTTGGTTTGTTTAAGCAGACATTTTTAATCTACTCTTTTTATAACTCTTCTGTATCTCCTTTATTTTCTTCTCTCTCTCTCTCTCTCTCTCTCTGGATTAAGCTGTATAGTTTCTCTGATTTTCTGCCTGGTCAATTTTTTTTTCTCTTCTTTTTTCCCCTGCCCCTATCACTTCTCTCTTTGTATGGGATAAGGCTTCTTCCACCACCACCACCCCTGCTTTTAAATTTTTTTCCAGGGTAATTTCAATGAACAACTCAAAGCACACCTAGTAGAAGGTCCAAACCACCATTACAAGTAGGGAGATAAAGCAACCAGAGTCACAACACAAGAGAGAACACAACACACTCCAAAAAAACCTCCTGAAGGGCCAGGCCCTGGAAAGTGTATGACCCCTTATGTTATGGCAGGACACACAGCAAGCCATCAAAACACACAAAGGTCAGAAAACTAGCCAAAATGATGAAACAGAAGAATTCTCTTCAAAAGAAATTCCAGGAAGAAACTATAGCAAGAGAATTGTTCAAAATGCATATAAAAAATATATCTGATCAAGAAGTTAGAATAATAGTCAGAAGATTAACAGCTGGGCTTGAAAAAAAGTAGAGAACACAGAAGATAAGCTATTGCTGCAGAGATTCAGGAAGTAAGAAATAGCCACAGTGAATTAAGAAATGTTGTAAATAAGGTGCAAAATAAACTAGATGCAGTGTTGCAAGGATGGAGGAAGCAGAGGGGAGAATGAGTGAAATGGAGGATAAAATTATGGAAAACGATGAAGCCAAGAAAAAGAGAGATAAGAAAATACTAGACCAGAAGGAGAGAATTAGAGAACTAAGTGATTCAATGAGACATAATAATATCTGTATCATAGGAGTTCCAGAAGAAGAAGAGAGAAAGGGACAGGTTTACTTGAACAAATTATAGCTGAGAACTTCCCTAATCTGGGGAAGGAAGCATACATTCAAATCCAGGAGGCACAGAGAACTCCATTTAGATTCAACAAGAATAAGTGTTCACCCTGGCATATCACACTGAAACTGGAAAAATACAAAGATAGAATTTTGAAAGCAGCTAGGGACAAATGGGCCTTGATCTACAAGTGTAGAGACATAAGGGCAGTAGCATACCTGTCCACTGAAACCTAGCAGGCCAGACAGGAGTGGCAGGGAATGTTCAATGTGCTGAATAGGAAAAATATGCACCCAAGAATCCTTTATCCAGCAAGGCTGTCTTTCAGAATAGGAGGAGAGATAAAGGTTTTCCCAGACAAAAAAAAACTGAAGGTTTTTAAACCAGGCCTACAAGAGATCTCAAGGGGGACTCTGTGAGTGGAATGTTGCAAAGACTACAAAGGACCAGAAACATCACCACAAGCATGAAACCTACAGATAGCAAAATGACACTAAATCCATATCTTTCATTAATAACTCTGAATGTAAATGGACTACAAACTCCAATCAAAAGACATAGGTTATCAGAAAGGACAAAAAAACAAGATCCATCTATATGCTGTCTACAAGAGACTCATTTTAGAACTGAGGACACTTTCAGATTGACAGTGAGGGGATGGAGAACCATCTATCATGCTACTAGAAGTCAAAAGAAAGCTGGAGTAGCCATACTTATATGAGACAAACTATTTTAAACTAAAGGTTGTAACAAGAGATGAAGAAGGGTATCATATCATAATTAAGGGGTCTATCCATCAAGAAGACCTAACAATTATAAATGTTTACACACCCAATTTGGAAGAACCCAAATATATAAAACAATCACAAACATAAGCAATCTTATTGGTAAGAATGTGGTAATTGCAGAGGACTTTAATACTCCACTTACAACAATGGACAAACTATCTAGGCAGAAAATCAAAAAATAAACAATGGCCCTGAATGATACACTGGACCAGATGGACTTGACAGATATGTTCAGAACTTTTCATCCTAAAGGAGCAGAATGCACATTCTTCTCAAGTGCACATGGAACATTCTCCAAGACAGATCACATACTGGTCATAAAACAGCCCTCAATATATATAAAGAATTGAGATCATACCATGCATATTTGCAGATCACAATGCTGTGAAACTTGATATCAACCACAAGGAAAATTTTGGAAAGCCTCCAAATGGATGGAGGTTAAAGAACATCCTACTAAAGAATGAATGGGTCAACCAGGAAATTAAGGAAGAAATTAAAAAATATACGGAAGCAAGTGAAAATGAAAATATGACAATCCAAACCCTTTGGGATGCAGCAAAGGCAGTCCTAAGAGGAAAATACACTGCATCTAGGTCTACCTCAGGAAACAAGAAAAATCCCAAATACAGAACCTAACAGCACACCTAAAGGAACAAGAAGCAGAACAGCAAAGAAACCCCAAAACCAGCAGAAGAAGAGAAATAATAAAGATCAAAGCAGAAATAAAAAATATAGAATCCAAAAAATCAGTAGAACAGATCAATGAATCTAAGGCTGATTTTTTTGAAAAAATAAACAAAATTAATAAACCCCTACCCAGACTTCTCAAAAAGAAGAGAGGACCCAAACAGATAAAATCATGAATGAAAGAGGAGAGATCATAACCAATACCACAGAAATACAAACTATTATTAGAGAATACTATATGCCAACAAACTGGACAATCTGGAAGAAATGGACAGATTCCTAGACACCCACACACTACCAAAACTCAAATGGGAAGAAATACAAAACTGGAACAGACTCAAACAGTGAAGAAATTGAATCAGTTATCAAAAAATCTCCCAACGAATTAAGAACCCTAGGCCAGATGGTTTTCCAGGGGAATTCTACCAGACACTTAAGACGGAGTTAATACTTATCTTTCTCAAGCTGTTCCAAAAAATAGAACTGCAAGGAAAGCTTCTGATCTCATTCTATGAAGCCAGCATTACCTTGATTCCCAAACCAGAAACAGATCCCACAAAAAAGAATTACAGGCCAATATCCCCGGTGAACATGGATACAAAAATTCTCAACAAGATACTAGCAAATCGAATTTAACACTATATTAAAAGAATTATTCAGGGGCTCCTGGGTGGCTCAGTCGGTTAAGCGTCCTACTTCGGCTCAGGGCATGATCTCACGGTTTGTGAGTTCGAGCCCCACGTCGGGCTCTGTGCTGACAGCTCAGAGCCTGAAGCCTGCTTCGGATTCTGTGTCTCCTTCTCTCTCTGCCCCTCTGATGCTCACGCTCTGTCTCTCTCAGTCTTTCAAAATAAATAAACATTAAAAAATTTTTTAAAATACTTAAAAAAAAAGAATTATTCACCATGATCAAGTGGGAATCATTCCTGGACTGCAGGGCTGGTTCAATGTTCACTAATCAATCAATGTGATACATCACATTAATAGAAAAAAGGATTAGAACCATATGATCCTGTCAATAGATGCAGAAAAAGCATTTGACAAAATACATCCTTTCTTAATAAAAACCCTCAAGAAAGTTGGGATAGAAGGAACACACCTTAACATAATAAAAGCCATATTTGAAAAGCCCACAGCTAATATTACCCTCAATGTGGAAAAACTGAGAGCTTTCCCCGTGAGATCAGGAACACAACAGGTATGTCCCACTCTCACCACTGTTGTTTAACATAATGTTGGAAGTCCTAGCCTCAGCAATCAGACAAAATGAAATGCATGGCATCCATATTGGAAAAGAAGAAGTCAAACTTCACCTTTTGCAGATGACATGATACTCTACATAGAAAACCCAAAAGACTCCACCAAAAAGCTGCTAGAACTGATACATGAATTTAGCAAAGTCATAGGATACAAAATCAATGTACAGAAATTGGTTGCATTTCTATACACCAATAATTAAGCAACAGAAAGAGAAATCAAGAAATTGATCCCATTTACAATTACATCAAGAACCATAAAATACCTAGAAATAAACCTAACTAAAGCTGTAAAATATCTGTATGCTAAAAGCTATAGAAAACTTATGAAAGAAATTGAAGAAGACACAAAAAAAATAGAAAAAAAAATTCCATGCTCATGGATTGGAATAATAAATATTGTTAATATGTCAATACCACCCAATACTACACATTTAATGCAATCCAATCAAAACTGGACCAGTGTTCTTCTCAGAACTAGAACAAACAAACTTAAAATTTGTATGCAATCACAAAAGACCCCAAATAGCCAAAGTAATGTTGAAAAAGAAAACCAAAGTGGGAGGCATCACAATCCCAGACTTTATTTTTTTTTTTCAACATTTATTTATTTTTTGGGACAGAGAGAGACAGAGCATGAACGGGGGAGGGGCAGAGAGAGGGAGACACAGAATCGGAAACAGGCTCCAGGCTCTGAGCCATCAGCCCAGAGCCCGACGCGGGGCTCGAACTCACGGACCGCGAGATCGTGACCTGGCTGAAGTCGGATGCTTAACCGACTGCGCCACCCAGGCGCCCCAACACAATCCCAGACTTTAGCCTCTACTACAAAGCTGTAATCATCAAGACAGTATGGCATTGGCACAAAAACAGACACATGGACCAATGGAATAGAATAGAGAACCCAGAATTGGACCCACGAATGCATGGCCAACTAATCTTTGACAAAGCAGGAAAGAGTATCCAATGGAAAAAGGACAGTCTTTTTAGCAAATGGTACTGGGAGAACTGGACAGCAACATGCAAAAGATTGAAACTTGACCATTTTCCTACATCATACACAAAAATAAACTCAAAATGGATGAAAGACCTACATGTGAGAGGAAACCATCAAAACCCTAATGGAGAAAACAAGCAACAGCCTCTTTGACATCAACCACAGCAACTTCTTACTTGACACATCTCTAAAGGCAAGGGAAATAAAAACAAAAATGAACTATTGGGACATCAAGATAAAAAAAGCTTCTGCACTGAAAAGGAAACAATCAACAAAACTAAAAGGCAACCGATGGATTGGGAGAAGATACTTGCAAATGACATATTGGATAAAGGGTTAGTATCCAAAATCTATAAAGAACTTACCAAACTCAGCACACGAAAAACAACCCAATGAAGAAATGGGCAGAAGACATGAATACACAATTTCCCAAAGAAGACATCCAGATGGCCAACAGACACATGAAAAGACGCTCAACATCACTCATCACCAGGGAAATATGAATTAAAACCACAATGAGATACCACCTCATACCTGTCAGAATGGCTAAAATTAACAGCTCAGGAAACAACAGATGTTGGCGAGGATGTGGAGAAATGGGAACTCTCTTGCACTGTTGGTGGGAATGCAAACTGATGCAGCCACTCTGGAAAACAGTATGGAGGTTCCTCAAAAAATTAAAAATAGAATTACCCTACAACCCACAATAGCACTTCTAGGAATTTATCCAAAGGATGCAGGAGTACTGATTCATAAGGGCACATGTACCCCAATGCTTACAGCAGCACTTTCAACAATAGCCAAATTATGAAAAGAGCCCAAATATCCACTGACTGGTGAATAAAGATTTACATATACAGTCAAATACTACTTGGCAATGAGAAAGAATGAAATATTGTCATTTGCAACAACATGGATGGAACTGGAAGGTATTATGCTAAGTGAAATAAGTCAGTCAGAGAAAGACAGATACATATTTTCACTCATACGTAGAATTTAAGAAGCTTAAAAGAAGACCATGGTGGAAGGGAAGGGGAAAAATTAGTTTCAAACAGACAGGGAGGCAAACCATAAGAGACTCTTAAATACAGAGAACAAACTGAGGGTTGATGGAGGGCAGGAGACAGGGGAAAATGGGTGATGGGCATTGAGGAGGGCACTTGTTGGGATGAGCACTAGGTGTTGTATGGAAGCAATGAATCATGGGAATCTACTCCTGAAGCCAAAAGCACATTGTATACACTGTATGCTAGCTATCTTGACAATAAATTATATTTAAAAAAAACTCCAAGGATAAACAGACAAATACATAATTATAAATTGGGATTTTAACACTCCTCATTCAGTAATTGATAAGAAAATAAGAACGCATCAACCATCTAGATCTAGTTGATATTTAAAAAACCCACTCACCCAAGAGAGAAGAATATTTTTTCTAGTCTACATATGGCATATACCAAGGTACGTCATGTTTTAGGCAATGAAACAAGTCTCAATAAGCTTGAAAAATTCAAGACATACAAGGAATATTTTCTAACTACAATGTAATTGCAATGTAATGTAAATAGAAGTCAAAAGCAGAAGGATATCTGAGAAATCCCCAAACATTTGAAACCAATTAACAGAATTCAAAAGAACCAATGGGTCAGGTAAGAAATAAAAATAGAAATTAGAAAACGTTTTAAAATCAATGAACATGAAAACAAAACATATCCAAATTTGTGGGATGCAGGGAAAGTCACATTTGAGGGGGAAAATATCACTAAACATCTAGATTAGAAATAAATAAATGTCTAAATTAGTAGCCTTAGTTTAATAAATTTTTTTAAAAGGCTAATTAAACCAAAGGAAGCAGAATAAAAGAAATAATATAAAAATCAGAGCAGAAATCAGTAAAAGTTTTTTTTAATAGAGAAAATTGGGGTGACCATATGGCTCAGCTGGTTGTGTCCAACTTTTGATTTTACCTCAGGTCATGATCCCAGGGTCATGGGATCAATCCCTGTGTGGAGCTCTGTGATGAGTGTGGAGCTTACTTCAGATTCCCTCTCTCCTTCTGCTACTCTACCATGCTCATGCGCGCTCTCTCTCTCTCTCTCTCTCTCTCTCTCAAAAAAAAAAAAAATTAAGTAGAGAAAACCCATGAAGCCAAAATCTGGTTGTTTGAACAGATCATTAAAACTGACGGATCTTTAGGTGATCAGAGAAAAAGTAGAGGGAGGAGATACAAATTAGTGTTATCACGAATGAGAGAGGTGACATCACTACAGATACCACATATACTAAAAGGATTATAAGAGGATATGACAGCTTAGTATCAATAAATCTGACAACTTAGATGGAGTAGATAAATCTTTTCCAAGAAATCACAAACTACTGAAAGTTCACTCCAACAGGAATAGATAACCCGAATCATCCCATATATAGTAAATAAATTGTTATATAGTTAAAAACCTTCCCACAAAGAAAACTACAAGCACAGAAGGCTTCACTGCCACTTTTAGGGAAGAAATAACACAAATTCAACACAAACTCTTTCAGAAAACTGAAGAGAATAGTTCCTACTTATTTTGTGAAGCCAGCATTACTCCAATACTAACAGCAGATACCAGGGAAACAAAAGAAAACAAATAAACTGGGGCACCTGAGTGGCTCAGTCCGTTGAACATACCACTTCAGCTCAGGTCATGGTCTCGGAGTTCATGAGTTCGAGTCCCATAGTGGGCTCACAGCTGTGGGCCTGTCAGTGCAGAGTCCACTTTAGATCCTTTGTCCCCCTCTCTCTGGCCCTCCCCTGCTTGCACACTCCCAAAAATAAATATTTTTAAAAGAAGAAAACTAAAAACCAATTATAGACCAATACCTTCATAAACATAGATGCAAAAATTCTTTAAAACTTTTAGCTTTTCAATCCAACAATATGTAAAAAGCAAATACATCATAACCAAGTGAGGTTCATGCCATGGATACAAGATGGGTTTAACATCTGCAAATCAATCACTATAATTCACCATATTAGCAGACTAAAAATAAGCAAAATCATATCATCATCGCAGGAGAGGAAAGAAAGCATTAAACAAAATCCAATATCCATTTCTAATAAACCAGGGGTGCCTGGTTGGCTCAGTTGGTTAAGCGATTGACTCTTGATTTCCGCTCAGGTCACGATCTCATGGTTCCTGAGTTCAAGCCCCACATCGGGGTCAGTGCTGACAGTGCAGAACCTTCTTGGGATTCTCTCTCTCTCTCTCTCTCTCTCTCTGCCACTCCACCACTTGCTCTCTATTTCTCTCTCTCAAAATACATAACAATAAACTTTAAATATATCTGCAAACTAGGAATATATGGGAACTTACTTAAATTGTTAAATGGCATCTATTAAAAAACCTACATCATTATAATCATTGATAATGGTGGAAGATTGAATGCTTTCCCCATAAGATGAGGAACAAGGACAGAATTTGTACTACCCTTACTTCTTTTCAAAATTGTACTGGAAGCTCTAGATGGCAAAATAAGACAAGAAGAAAGAAGTATCTAGATTGAATAGAAAACAGTAAAACTGTCTTTATTTACATATAATCACAAGTGTCTATCATAAAATTTTATGGAAGCATGAGTTAAGTTAGCAAAGTTGCAGGACAGACAATCAATATACAAAATCAGTGTATTTTTACATTCTAACACACAAACAACTGAAATTGAAATTAAAAAATCAGTTTCATTTATAAGACCATAAAAATATGAAATATTTATATATAGTATATATATTATATATAACCTACAAATTGACAATACTGCCATAGAAGACTACAAAATAAATGGAGAAATATGAATTCATAGATCAGAATACTCAGTATTAAGATATTCATTATATTCATTAAGATATATCATTAACTTGACCTAGAGATATAATACAATCCTAATCAGAATTGTAAAATGATTTTTTAATGTTGAAATTAACAGGTTGATTCTAAAATTCATGTAGAAGTTCAATTAAGCTAGAAAAGGTAGAACAATTTTGAAGATGAATAAAATTGGAGGATTTATGTGTTATCAAGAATTTTTTATAAAGATATAAAAATCAAGATATAGATAAACATATCAATGAAACAGAATAGAATTCAGAAGTAGACCCACACATATATGGTCAATTGATTTTTGACAAAGGTACAAGGTAATTCAGTGGTGAGAAGATAGTCTTTTCAATAAATAGAACTGAAATAATTGGCATCTATATGTCAAAAAATAAACTTCAATCTATGCCTCATATTATGAACCTAACTGAAAATGGACCATAGATTTAGAACTTTTGTAGTTCTAAAAACAAAAGGAGAAAATCTTTCTGCTTCTGGGTTATGTAAAAATTTCTTAGATATATTAAATTAACAATCCACAAAAAAATGATAAATCAGATTTAATCAAAATTAAAAACTTATCTTACTTAAAAGAGATAAAAAATTAGACACAGACTGAGAAAATGAAACTCAATAATAAGGGAAAAAACAATACACCAACAGATTTAGATATTTCACCAAAGAAATTATATGTTTGTAAAAAAGAACATGAAACTATGTTCAACAGTATTAATCACTGGGGTAAATAAACTTACAATTAAGATAATATAATTCTAAACACCTTTTAGAGTGTCTAAAATTAAAACATTGATCTACCCAGTGTTGATGAGCATGTGAGACAACAGGACACTGCTGGTAGGAATGTAAAACCTACTGTTCATTGGAGAATAGATTGGTGGTTTCTTAAAAAGTTCAACAAAGGTATAAATGACCCAGCCATTCTATCTCTATGTATTTACCCAAGAAAGAGAAAGCACATGTGGCCATCCATATAAAACATATATAAATGTTCATAGCAGGTTTATTTATATTTATTTCCAGACAAAAACTGGAAACAAACCAAATGTCTATCAAGAGGCGAATGAATATCCAAATTGTGGTATATCCATATAAGTTGTATTGCTGAAGAATATTACTTGGCAGTAAAAATGAGTAAGCTAGTAATGCATGCGGAAAATATGGACTAATATCAACACAATTATGCTGTATTGAAGAAGCCAGACCACTGCCCTAACCAAAAGAGTAGAAATTGTACGATTCCATTCATATAGAAATGTAAAAAATGCAAAGTAATGTACAATGAGGAAAGCTTTTAAGTGTTTGCCAGAGGACAGAGGGGTAGAAAAGAGAAATGGATGTGAGGGACTGGAACAGGAGGACATTTTTGAGGGTGTTATATATGTTCATGATTTTGACTGTGGAGATTGTTTTGGAGGTGTGTGTGTGTGTGTGTGTGTGTGTGTGTGTGTGTGTGTGTTTGCATGTGTGAAAACTGGTCACATTTTACACTTTAAATATATGCACTTTATTGTCAGTTATGAGTCAGTTTTATCTCAATACAACTATTTAAAAAAGTAAATTAATGTAAAGATGCTAATAAGGAAGTTAATTCTTAAATTTACTTGGTGAGAGACATTTTGGAGCATTAAAAAATTAGGCAAATAATTTTTAAAATTTAAATTTTAAATTTAATGACCACTGATAAAATGCTTACGTTGCACCAGGTATTAGTCTAAGTGCTTTATTAACATTAACTTTAGTCCCTGTGATAATTCTATTCCTTAGGTATGGCATTATCCATACCCATCTTATATATGAAGAAACTGAGCCATTAAGAGTGACATAATTTGTAAATGTGAAGCTCAGATTTACTCGGTGGTCTGGCTTCAGGGATATAATATAGCCCTGTTTAATCTTGCTTATCAGGACAGAGTTTATTTTGACTACTTTACAAAGTCAGGAACTGTACAGGATTTTACTTTCATTTTCTTACTGCTCACAATTCTTGAATAGCTTTTATGCATACAGGTTGGACTATTTACTGCCTTTTTATAAGATAACACTTTAACACTAAGTACTGCTTTCATTAACATGTACTGTACTGCCCACCAGACCTCTACTTTAAAACCTTCCTGTCTCCCTATTCCTCACTTCTTTTCCAAACTGCTTCCATTCTATAAAGCACAGTCTTTCAGATTTTGAGATACATATAGCAATACATCACCTATCTTCATTCCCACCCAAATCCATTTGCCCCATTGTAAAATTTCTATGGCATTTATTATCCATATGAAACCACTGAACACTTGATTCATTTTGCTTCTAATGATTCATGTTTTAAGAATATAAATTTGGGGAGGGCAGCACCTGGGTGGCTCAGTCGATTACGTGTCGGACTCTTGATTTGGGCTCAGGTCATGATCTTGCAGTCATGAGAACAAGCCCCGCCTTGGGCTCAGTGTGGAGCATGGAGCTTGCTTGGGATTCTCTCTCTGTCCATCTCCTTCAGCCCCTCCCCATCTCATGCTCTCTTTCTCAAAATAAATAAATAAACTTAAAAAAAAAAGAATGTTGGGGCACCTAGGTGGGTCAGTCAGTTAGTTAAGCGTCTTTGTCTCAGGGCATGATCTCATGGTTCGTGAGTTTGAGCTCCTCATCAGGCTCTGTGCTGACAGTGGGGAGCCTGCTTGGCATTCTCTCTCTCTCTCTCTCTCTCTCTCTCTGTCCCTCTTTCTCTCTAAAAATAAATAAATTTAAAAAATGAGAAAGAATGTAAATGTTTTTGACAATTATATCCTGTGTCTTTCACATCAGAAACCAAGTCCTTATTTTGTGTCATGAATATGCAGAAATACATATATTTGACACAGAATTGCCAGCCCCTCTGGACTTACAGAACCATACATGCTCCACTTGAAAATATCACATTGTCTGTTTAAAGCCCTCATAGAGAATAAGCAGCAAGGAATATGAGAGTTGGCAATACATCTCTCCCCCCATCACTATCTCCAAGTTTCGTCTTGGGTATGTAACGAGAAACGTCCACTCAGGCATGAAGAATAGAGGCTAAATGAATTGCGTTTGGATTGTGAAAATGGTGCACTTTATGTGGTTAGGGCACATTCCACATTTTTTTTTCTCCCTTAATGAACGTGACATTTGTGTCAACCGGTGAAGAGTGGGGGGTCCTCTTGGTATGGATAAAAATTCATTAAGCTAGTTCAGCAGGGAACACCAGGATCCACATCTTACCCAGTCCTTCCCTCTCAAATAGTTTTCATTAACTCTCCGAGTTCTAAAACAAGTCACTCTCATTTTTTCATTACATGTTTCATATAATTTATTGTACATAATAAATAGTTTGCAAGAGTTGGGTTTATGAATAGCTTGAAACAGGTTTTCCGTGTCCAAATCAAGCTGCCATAGTAACCATTTTTCATTTCTGCCAAACGTATGGTCTTTTCCTTTTTTTTTTCTTTCTGCCTTGAAATATGTTGTTTAAAAAAATCCCAAATTATTCAGGAAAGTTGATCAGGTTTCATTAAAATAATGACTTCATTGTTAGCAAATGCTTATTTCAATCTCTTATTAAATGACTCCTTCTTGCATTATGAGCATCAAACTGAAAATAAAAATATATAGCTTTAAATTTTGATTTAATGATATTTATCATAAAAGTAAATTAAAATACATTTCTCTTCTCCTCCCATTTCCCCATAAAAGAATCTCTGCCCTTTTCAAACAATAGAACAGGAGCAAGGCCATGTTAAATTTCTGCCAGATAGTTCCATGTAGAAAGTCTAGGAGGACAGAAGTCTTGCTGGGTATGTTTACCCAGACACCCTCCCAAGGCTTCTAATTTCTTGGGCAAGAAGAATTTTTAGAAAGGTTGTTTCTACAGGTGTTTTTCCAACTTCTCATCATTCTAACATTTTGACTTTTCAAGTAACTAGCACCCAAAGTCAGAACTTTCGTCAAGTAACCAGTACCTCCTGGCTAAGTCTATAAATTCTAGAAGCCAACTCAACTCAAAAGCTTGCAAAAGCTGTGCTCAACAGCCTTTACCTCAAATTCTCAAACAAAAGACTATCATCAGAAGTCACGGTGAGATAGGACCCTTATAACAGCTAGTGTTATGGAGGCTGAAGGGAATAGCTGTGTTACGGCAAACAGAGAAAGATCTGCTTTTATGAAGATTCTTTTTACATTAATGACTTTTAGGGGTGTTTTTAAAGGATAACTTTAAAATTTTACCTTTCCTAATGATTAGTATATTGCTTAAAGAAAGAAAATGATTTATTTATTAGTCTAGGTTCAGTCTGTAGCTCGGCACCATGAGATGCACATGTTTTGACCACTGCCCATGAAAATGCCTGCTTTAAAGTACTTATTTTTCACTATATACTCTAGATTCTTACAAAGCTAATCAAGCTTTACGTCCTTCACAAGTACCTCCATTTGTTCAACATACATTTAATGAATGGCTTCTCTCTGCAATATCATATAGGTTCCATGAAGCTATATATTTGGAAACCTGAACTGCAAAAATATTTGAACCTTGTCTCTTGATTGCTGCCACTAAAGTGAAATCACTCCCAGCTCCCATTCTTAAGGCTCTTGAACCCAAAATTCTTGGAAAGCAAATCTTGCTCGCTTGAGTCACTACCCATTACAACTAGCTATGATTAAGTTGACACAGCCAAATATTATCGGCATTGCTGTTGAGACCCAGTCCTGGTGTTGGGGGCTATAGGGCAATTTCTGGAGAAGGGAAATCTCAATAGGGTAGTTAGCAAAAGGTATCTTCTGCAACCACAACTAGCATTCTCTGGGTTAGGCATCGTACAAAGCACTTTTCATGCGTCATCTCAAATAATTTCCAAGAAAGTCTATTGTGATAGATACTACTATCATTCTCATTTTAACTGTAAACATTTGAGATTTCAAAGGGAAAAAATCAATAAGTGATGGAGACAAGATCTAGAGTCTGCTTTTTCTGGCTACAACAGCTATAGTCTGTCTTTAATCTTGATGACATCAATCCAACAGGTTTACGTGTAGACTGAGCCTGGTGCCTCTGTCCCCATAAACTTTCTGTCCTCAATTCTTCAGTTTGAGTAGGTGAAGAGTTGATTGCATTTAAGGAGCTAATAAATGTCAACTCATGCCCCCAAAGTACCTACCTTTTCCTGTCATGTTCTAACGTGAAAAGGAAGGGGAAATACGTTCCAGATATACACATGTGTTTTCTCGTGGACTCTGTGTGATACATGGTATTTAGACATAAGTGAACTGATACCACCGGTACTGTAGTCCAGAGTAAATATGTTCCAGAGCACAGTAGTTGTGTGTGTGTTGGGGGGGGGGGGGTGGGAAGGTGGGAGAACAAATCACCAGTTGTCACGATATTTCTACAGGAAATTCTAAACCTATGACTTAGAAATGAAGTGTGAGCACATATTAGAACTACTGACAAGTCAGATACTGTCCATAGAATATTTCTTCTGGACACAGTCAACACGGTAGAAATGTAATACACGTTTCCCTAGTGAATGAACTTTAACTTCAACAAAGGGAAATAATCTCTCTCTTCCAATCAGAGGAGGAGAAACACTCTGGGATCTTTTGGTGAAGGGGAACTCTGAAGTTGGGTGAGATAAATCCAGACCAGTAATAACTTATCTGTGTATGTTTGCATGAGGAGAGGCAATTCTCTAGGCCTGGCACTCTGACTTTTGAAACAAAGTCTAGTTCATTATCCCCACAGGGCTGGAGGGGGTGGTGGGGTGGCAAGGGACAGGAGGAAGGTGAAGGGGGAGCAAAGTTGCGGCTACCACTGCTTATTCATATTCTCAGGTTATTACTAAGTCCTAGACTCACAACTTTGGGACTTGCTGTGCGGAAAGTCACACGACACTTAAATACCACAATAAAATGGGTGGAAATCACCATCAGGGTTAGTATATAAAAACTTTAATAAGGAATCATGAGCTTTTCATGTGCAGTGGCCCTGTTCTTGATAATAAACCCTTCACAAAAGTGCTGCAATTTATTGACTCTCTTTTGGGCTGACTAGAGGAAAACGAACTCTTTGACAAAATGAGAAAGTTTGGTCCTAGATGGGTGCCAGGTCCCCATTTTTGCAGTAGAGTTCTGAGCAATGAGAAGATGAACGGGACCCCTGGGGTGAATAAATCAGGGGTACCCTAACAAACCTGATTGCCTGTGGCAGTTGTGATGTCTTTATAAACACTGCAAAAAAGTTAAGGAAGAGCTAAGAATGCAAAAACATCCAAATTTACATTGATGAATGAATTAATTAGGACACAACTAATTTAAAAATCCTGCTAACAGAAATAGGAGCCAGTGGGAAAATAAATTACCTCTCCTCTATCAGAGAGGGAAACACACGCAGACCTTATCATTTTAAATTCAGTTTAAATATAGCCCAAACACAGTCCAGATTACTTTTTGCGATCACAGAGAATATGCTTTTGACTAACTCATCTGGCTTAGGTTTCCCAGAAGATTCTGGCACAACGAGGAAGACATTGTCTGAGGGGGCGCACAGAATGTACCTAAACGGCTTAGTGCTAAATGGCTCAGGCAGAAGGGTGAGGCACCCCCACCTGCCACAGCAGAGCTGGAAGGCACTGTGCGGAACTGCTGACATTCTCTCATTTTCTGCCCTGACACAGGCATCCTGCTAAGGGTAGCAGAGGAGAGGAAAGGTGCAGGGAGAGCGGATGGGAAAAATGAGAGGAGAGAGCAAGGAAACAGAGGGATAGAAACCAAGACAAAATTTTCTATGGACAGTGGATATTAAAGCCAGGTGACGTGATACGGGAATATTCCTCCCCTCCTCCTCCAGGTTTAGGATGTTTAGAAAATGATTTCCATTTCAGAGAGAAGCTTTCTGAAAAAGCTAAAAACATCTCCAAAAAAAATTGGCTACAACTTCCTTCACACAAAGACAAGTTTGAGAGATACGAATAGTCATGGGAGGAATATTTTATGGAACAAAATATTTATTCTTGTTTCGCTTATGAGGATATCAAGACAGAAAATAGTCTCTGGAGGAAATCATGCCCGTGAAAGATATTTTAAGATCAAAGTTTACCTGACACATAAACCAACTCACTAACAATGAAAAGCATGAAACTCTGTTTTGAAAGGCACTGATTTTTCTGTTTTCCTTTATCAATTCGGCCCTTTTGTCTTTTACAAAATGTATGTGCAACTATAACAATGTGATCTTTTTTACCTGTGAAAACTTGAAACTTGTAATATGATCAGAGAATTCAAGTCCCACATAGAATGTGAGGTACTTAGTTTCCTTGACAGACTTGTGATAATTTTTTGAAACAATGAAATTTATCTCATAGTAAATGCCATCAATCTTCCCATTTATATATACAATGCATTCTAAATTTTTGAAAAAAAAATTGTTCAATAGTGTAATACCTTTTTTGTGGCTCAGTTTCTCTTCAGCTGATGATGAGAAAATCAGAAATACATTATTCTTACTAACTCGAGCTGAATGAAAGTCTTTATTTTAAGTAACTTAATTATATACAGAAAGTATGTAATAAAATAATGACCTCTATTATAAATCATAAGTAGCAATCAAAATAATGATCAAATCAGATAATAAGTTTGATTATGTGTAGAATTTCACTTTCCTTAGGTATGTTATTACTCCCAGAACAAGATGGAAACAAAAGGACTTGGCTGGAAATAGGCTCTCTCTTGATCACATGCCTAGTACAGTTCTCTGTGCCCAGTGGGTTCTCAATAAATATTCAGTGATGATTATAATGAGTCTTCTGGAAACACTGCAATTCGCAGGTATGCACAGATCTGAGATTAGAAAAAAACTATCAGTGTAATTGATTGTGTCTAAAGAGAAAGAATTCTACATCTGATATCAATCACATAAACTGTGGACCCAGGCAAACACAACTGCTGTATGGCTTTTTTCTTCCCATTTCATTTTTTCCTGGCTACCCCACATACTAAATGGAGACCCACTGGACACATTTGTCACTTGATTAAATTATCCAGGGGCAAGGCAGTACAGCCATACTGTTGCCAAATGTTTCTGAAAGCTTTACCTTGCTTCCGGAATCAGGTCCCTGATTTCTGATCAAGGGAATAGTTCTATACAGCACAGTACTTTGGAAGGTCCTGGGATTACTGTCATTGTGGCAGACTTTAGGTCAGTTGGAAGTCAGAGAACAAAGTTGCAAGTGCCATAAGTATTTATGTTATGGAAAAAATGCTGATTTAAAACAAAAAAAAAAATCAGATGTGAAACATGGCTCTGGTTATTTGCAGGTTGTGATGGTGTCTGGGGCAAGTTAATAGTAGACCAGTGGAAAAGTAGGCCAATTATTTTGTTCCATTCCCACCACCGAACACTTCACCTTTAGGGAATGTGAGCCTTAGGTCGCCAGAGGGAAAAGGGAAGAACAGATGGTAAGATTGCTCAGGCCAGCAAGCTGGAAGTCCATCTTGATTCTTTAGTCTTCTTTACCTCTCCTCTTGTCCCTGTAATGCCTGGCCATATTCTCTCTACCCTCCAAAAATACTTGAAATATTTCCACTTCTCTCTAGTCTGCGATCACATTCATTTCTTACGTAGGATGTGCAGTAAACATGTAATTTGCTTTCTATGCATATTTAATCTTTTCAATCCATTCGCCTCTCTGTGGTCTGAGTCATTTTTTAAGCTTCTAGACATGGTATATTTCTTTTGTGTAAGGCACTGTGCAAGGCACTGTGGTAAGCACTTTATAGTCCTCATTTGACCTTCTTAAAAACTGTATTTGATTAATATAATTGTATTAATTTCCTGTTGTATCGGTAAAAACAAGATGAGGTTAGTGGCTTAAAACAATAGTGTTAGGGAAATATCCAGAGTGCTACCTATTGCCAGGCCCTGGGATTGCCTAATCAGTGCCCTGGATCTCGAACATTCCCTTATTTGGAGGCCAGTGTCAAGCAATAGTTCAGATTCTCTTTCCTTATTAGGATAAATCTTTCCTTATTCTGGGTACACAGTGAACTTCCTCGTACTGGTTCAGTGTGTATCACATGCACCTGGCCAGTGCACTGGTGTCTCTGCCTTTTGAGAGGGTGGAAACAGAGTTTTCACCTGCAGGACAAGTGGGTTCTGTGCGGTCCATCACCCCATGTGGGCTATCAGGAAGGTCCTGCTGACATGGGAGACAGGCACACAATGCAGACCCTTATCTTGCTGTGCCTTTTCTCCATCCTGTGATTAACTGTTCTTCCAACCACACACCTCGTGAGCTGAGTTCTCCTTGGTGATTCTGAGCTCACTGGGGATGCAGCAGCCGATATCTGCGGGCTCCAACTTCTGGTGGTTGGCAGTGTAATTCTCTTTGCCAATGCCCACCATGGGATCCCAAACCTCACCTGGGATTGGTAGCTGGATCTTCCCCCTCAACACACAAAAATTGATTCTCTTTCGGTTCTGGAGGCCAGAAGTCAGAAATGAGTCTATGGAGTTAAAACAAGGTGTCGGTCATAGGGCTCTTTCCTTTTAGAGGCTCTAAAGGGTGATCAGTTCCTTACCTCTTCCAGCCTTTGGTGGATGTCAGCATTCTTTGGTTTGTAGTCGTTTATGTTCATCCTTTGCTACATTGTCATTGCTTTCTCTGCTTCTGTAGTCAAGTCTCTTCCTCCACCTCTTTCTAACAAGAACACTTGTGATTACAGTTAGGGTCTGCCTAGATAATCCAGAATAATCTCTTCATCTTAATTTAATTGCATCTTTTTCCACAGGAAGTAATGTTCACAGTTTTCAGAAACGAGGACCTGAATGAATATCCTTGGGGTTACTATTCAGCATAGTACGACAGTTCTCTTTCTTTTCACTTGTGACAAAAAAGCTTTGATGGGTTGATTAATGTGCCCAAATTTACACACACAGGAAGTAGCAAAGCTGGTACTCAAACCCAAGTCTTTCTGACTCCAAAATAAATGTTTATGTATAATGGAGAAACTAGGTGTGGTAAACTTGACAGAGAAAAATAAAAAACAGGCAGAGAGAGATATCAGGATTATTTCCAAATATCTGAAAGAGCCATCACATGAGAAAATGACTAATAATGATAGCTAACTCATATTTAGAGCTTGTATGTGCCAAGAGGTGCTCTAAGCTTCTTTGCAAGTATTAACTCATTTAATTTTTTTAACAACTCCATGAGAAATTTTCATGATTATTGGTAGTTAAGTTAATTGTTAAAAATTACAGAGCTAGTAAGTTATAGAGCTGATATTTGAAGCTTCAGAGACTGTGGTCTTAAGTCGTCCCTAGATAGACTGATCTCATCCTATAAATTCTGGCAGGAGGAACTTGAACCAATGGAAGAAAAGAGATGAAGACAAATCTTTAGTTAAATATCGGAAATACTGAGGTGAAATTATTTCTTCACAGACTGGGAGAAAATATTTGCAAAAGGCAGAGGTGATAGGGGATTGTTAGGCAAACTGTACAAAGAACCCTTAAAATTCAACAATATGGAAACAAGCCAATAAAAAATGAGCAAAAGAACCAAAGACAGCTCATCAAGTGTCAGTGGGGAGGAAGGTAGGGATAGATAGAGCAGTGAAACTATTTTGTATGCTACTATGATGAATGGATGTCACTACACATTTATCAAAACTCACAGAATGTACACCACCAAGGGTGAGCTCTTGTGTAAACTGTGGACTTCAGGTGATAACGATGTGTCAAGTATGTTCATTGATTGTAAACAAACAAACAAATAGTAAAAGAGATTTAAATGAGACAATGTAGAGGCAAGATTCTGAGTTTTAGTCTAGTCAAGAGACTGGACATATTGTGACAATTTGGATGAATGTGTCAGAGGTTTATGCCTGGACAGAGTGGTGGTGCCATTGGTAAAAATAGAGAAGTCTGAGAGGGAGAGGGAGAGGGAGAGGGAGAGGGAGAGGGAGAGGGAGAGGGAGAGAGAGAGAGAGAGAGAGAGAGAGGAAAGCTCAGTTTAGATAAATGGAATGTAAGCAAAACAACTAAATAATCATTGTAAGTTATGAACTAGAACTTGATGCCTAGGGCTAGTGATACAGAGCTGACTGTTATTTATATATATGAGTAGCAATTTTCTGCAGCAATTAGCTTTCACTGGACACATTTCATCTTATAGGCACTATCTCATTTGATTCTTACACCACTTCTATAAAGTAGACATTCTTGTCCCATTTCATAGATGAGAAGACTTAGGCTAAGAGAAGTTAGATAACTTGCTCATGGTCACATATCTAAGAAAGTGGTGGAATGTGAAGCCATACCCATCTGATTTCAAAGCCCATACTCTTAATCACTTTGCTAAACTATCATAAGAGTAAATGTGATCATCCTGGGCAGATCACATCCTGTGACAGAGAGGAGTTCCAGCCTGTTCTACTTGTGCCTGAGTGAGAATGGTTGGATGTTAAGTGGACAACTGTCTCTCAAGTAACACACTGAACAAAGACAATTCTTATCTTAAAAATCTATTTTAATATCGAATTAATATAAAAATAATGTTTTCTTCTCCCTAGTGTCAAGTAAAATCTACGAGGAGATATGCCCTATGTAACTGTTGCCTTTACTCAGCAGACTACCCTATGCTCTGGGGTTGGGGGAGGAAAGAGATCCCAGCTGAGAAACAGGCCAGAGTAGCACAGAGAGGGCTAGGGACACAGCCTACACACGTCAATATTTATGACATAAAAAGGAGGAGGGCTTGAAAGAGGAATGGGACAGTTGTTCAACAAGTGGGGGCCAAACTGGCTTACCAGGGCACATCAGAGAAAAAAGCAGAAGGCAATTTCCATACGGTCAAACACTGCAAGGAAACATCCAGAAGGTCAAGAAATTACAGAAACGTCTTTATATTCTGCAATAAGGTATTTTCAAAGGTGCGGTTTAAACGAGACGAGAGATTGTAAAAGGGCAAGAAACAAGTAGGTGCTCAGAAACTGAAGGGGCAATGGGTGGATACTATTGGTTTCTGGAGTTTTAGGAGATAATAAATATTCTGGTTCAAGAAAAACCAGAAACACTGTATCAGCTAAGGTGTTTCTGTTGCTTACAATGCAAATTCATTCTGCATAGCAAAAGCAACAGAGGGATATTGAACAATGACAGAGGGTAATCCTCAGAATCCAAAGAATCAGACGTTGGAAGGTATAGGGACCAGATCAGTTCTAATAGGAACTGGTAAATAAAAACGAGTGAACAATCCCTGCAGAACGACATCGGGCGACTATATTTCAGCCCTTTTCAGTCTTTGGGTTGCTCTGGCTCAAGTTGTAAATTCTAGGGAGAACATCTGAGTGGCCTAGTTCTGGTCATGTCATCATACTTAGCCAGAGAAGTTCAATGTCTTTAATTATAGTTTATCTACTAAGGGAAGGTTAGTTCCTCAAAGAAAATCTGGAGAATGAATTCCAATGGGGACAAAACTGCTGAAGAGTAGAAAAATGCAGGCAATCCTTGCTTTGCACTGTGCAGCATTAGCTGAAACACAGGCAAACTGGCAATGATTCTTGACTCTGCACAGTTTTGTACTACGTGGCTTTTGAGCTCAGACACCAAGGAATGTTACAGTGAGGAACAGGCACAGGCAGGTACCGGTTTCAGTTAAGATACCATGCAAAGCAAGGGCCGCCCATATATATGACCGAGAACAATTAGAAAGAATATGAGACTTCAGAGATAAATTGGTAGAACCAAAATATAGGAAAAAGGGACTTTAGAGATCACCACCAAATCCAGCCCTTTCCTATTATAACAAAGGAAGCAGGTGTCAGGAGAAGCACATTGACTTATCCAAGTCTTCCTTCTTAGAGAAACAGAAATTGTATTAGCAAAAGAAGCACAAAGAAAAGGAGTGGTTTCCAGAACTGGCTGCAACTTAACAGGGGAAGTGATCTGTGGGAAGTAAGTTCTGAGCTAGGATTTGAAGGACTACTGAAATGTGTTTCCTCAGGTGTAAATTGAGGAGGGCTGGCCTAAATCTCTAAGAGCCTTTTCAACTCTGACATGCTATGATTCAGAGCAGTATGTACTAAAATTAGCAAGTCATATACAGAGAATAGTAAGCAGGGTGGCTTGATTAGAGCAAAGAAGCATGTTAGTGAATAATGACGGCCCCAGGAGGGTCAAGTGATGGATGTCTGGCTGGGGGTTCAGGGTTAATACTGCCCAACATGGGTTAAGGGAATATGCCACCACCCCTGAAGTCCTGCAGTATGCCCACCATTTGTGAAGCAATGAACCAACACACCTGTTAAAACAATAGCACCCGATATCTTCCCATGGAATGTGATTGACACATTATTGGGAACAGTGTTCCTACAGGGTTGTAATAGTTGGGATTCCCTATTGTCTTATTAGAAGAAGCAGCTATAATTTTTAATTCTGATTCTCATAGAGGATATGTGACTTCCAGCAGATGTGTGCAGTCCCTAAGGCCAGGGCCTGGGGACATACAGAATGAACATACAGACTGAAGATTGAATATAACTCACTTTAGTAACCATATGACAAACCTGCTCATAGATGCTAAACAGGGTTTGCTGAGTGTTTTATTCCCTAGTGGAAACATTTACTTTTCATATGTATAGAAGTTAGATGATAAAAAAAAAAAAAAAAGAAAATTACCCTAATTCTTTTTGCTTTGTTATCTATTACCTTTTCACAAACCCATACGCTTTTTGATAAGATTACCAAATTAATGGACAAGGAAATAGATTCCATTCTTTCACTGTAGTCCAGTTGTATTTTGATATCTTAATACATCAAAAAAACCAACATCCTATTCTGGTTTCTCTGCCTGGCCCCTTACTCTTTTTCTTTCTTTATTTCCTTCTTTCTTTCTTTCTTTTGTAAGTTTTACCATCCTTCTCTAATCTCATTCTTTCTTTGTTTCCTTGTGTATTTATCTCTGGCTCTCACTTTCCACCACTTACCCTCTGTGCCACATTAGCATTGTATACTCTGAGCTAATTAAGATGCTTTGTCTTCCCCACCACCCCTCCATTTTGGGTCACTTACACTGAGCCTCCACTATATTTTTATAAATGGGGCGGGAATATTTACTTTGTCCAAAACTGCCAGATGGGCTCATTTCAAATCAAATGGACTCAGGAAGTTATACCTGAAAGCTGGGACAGACCTGGAGTGGGTGAAGGCAGAGAGGATTTCTTATCTCGCTTGTCCACCCTCTCTGTGATACTCTTGTATCGTGAACTGTGGAACACCTGCTCTCCCATTAGAGGCTCTCTGGTACTCACCATTTTCCACAAACATTCTATTTCCTGACTTTGACTGAAACCAAACTTTATTTTCCAGATGCTCATCAGAGTCCATCATTCTATTCATTACAAGTGTAGGGTGAAAAAATTTCCCTTCTTCGCTTCTAGGTTCTTTGTCTGGTCTAATAATTAAATTGATATAAGACAGATTAGGGGCGCCTGGGTGGCGCAGTCGGTTGAGCGTCCGACTTCAGCCAGGTCACCATCTCGCGGTCCGTGAGTTCGAGCCCCGCGTCGGGCTCTGGGCTGATGGCTCAGAGCCTGGAGCCTGTTTCCGATTCTGTGTCT